>NC_057809.1:281168488-281468488 GCF_018294505.1 Triticum aestivum
TGGTACTAAACGAGTAGACTGCGGGGCCACCTCGGGGCAACTTGAGGTTTGGTTTTACTTGTAGGATGTCTCATCCGGTGTGCCCTAAGAGCGAGATACGTGTGACTCCTATCGGGATTTGTCGGCACATCGAGCGGCTTTGCTGGTCTTGTTTTACCATTGTCGAAATGTCTTGTAATCGGGATTCCGAGTCTGATCGGGCCGTCCTGGGAGAAGGAATATCCTTTGTTGACCGTGAGAGCTTGTGATGGGCTAAGTTGGGACACCCCTGCAGGGTTTTGAACTTTCGAAAGCCGTGCCCGTGGTTATGGGCATATGGGAATTTGTTAATATCCGGCTGTAGAAAACCTGACACTTCATTTAATTAAAATGAATCAACAGCGTGTGTAGCCGTGATGGTCTCTTTTCGGCGGAGTCCGGGAAGAGAACACGGTCTCGTGTTATGCTTGAACGTAAGTAGTTCTAGGATCACTTCTTGATCTTATAGCTTCTCAACCGTGCTTTGCTTCTCTTCTCGCTCTCATTTGCGTAAGTTAGCCACCATATATGCTAGTGCTTGCTACAGCTCCACCTCACTACCTTTCCTACCCTATAAGCTTAAATAGTCTTGATCGCGAGGGTGTGAGATTGTTGAGTCCCCGTGACTCACAGATTACTTCCAAAACCAGATGCAGGTGCCAACGATGCCAGTCCAGGGGATGTGACCGAACTCAAGTGGGAGTTTGACGAGGACTCAGGACGTTACTATGTTTCCTTTCCAGACGATCAGTAGTGGAGCCCAGTTGGGGCGATCGGGGATCTTATGCATTTGGGGTTTTCTTTATTTTGGTTCCATAGTCGGATCTTGATTGTATTCTGAATGATGTAATGCTATATTTATGTATTGTGTGAAGTGGCGATTGTAAGCCAACTATTTATCTCTTTCTTATTCAGTACATGGGATGTGTAAAGATTACCCCTCTCGCGACATGCCTACTATGCGGCTATGCCTCTAAGTCGTGCTCCGACACGTGGGAGATATAGCCGCATCATAGGTGTTACATGAACCTATGATGTCCTCATCATCCTCCCCCTCTTCAAAAGGAGTCATCCTCGACTCTTGACTCCCTTGATCAAAGCATGGATATTGACCAACAATATTGAATGTGAACAATAGCTTGGCTCCCGTTTTCCTTCTCATATTTACCTTTGGTCTACGTAGATCATCATCCACATGCGTGCATAATAGTAATGGCAGTAGTAGCTTTGACGCCCTTAAAACAAATATTATGGAAACACTAGTATATGTGTTCACCTGATCGTCACCATGGCACAATAGTATTTGCATCGCATGAGTGCTCGTCATGATATATTTCTCATATTGGTGTTGTTGCATCTCAATATGGAAAGTGCTTCTCGTGTTGTCGTGATGTTTATAAATGAAGCTTACTGTTCTGCTGCAACCAAATAATCTTAATTGCCTAGGATGGTCCTCATCATCCTTCCTTCCTTTAAGAAAAATCGTCCTTGGTTTTTGATAACCTGTAGCAGCACTAAGGGAAACAAACAACATATATGTATGGTATATGAGGATGGCGGACCTTTTGTTGTTATCGAGATTTTGCACATTCCAAATTTCAGAAAAGTAATATTCATATGAACAAACCATCTTACTCGATAAGTCAACATAAGTTATGGGTTTGTAAAAATTGTCGCTCCTTTTGCAAATATAAGTTGGGGGCATAGTAGAACCATTAACATCATTCCTACTCCATGAAAAACATGTTGTGATCATTTCAAAGGCAAAATCAAAAGTATTTATGTGCAACACAACATATTTTACCAGCAAGAATGTATCATATGATAGTTTAGATTTTCTCATAGTAAAGTCGTGCAAATCTGGAGAACAAAGTATTAGTATTGACCGCTCATCAACTCGGTTTGTGAGAAGTTTTGTGCATGCAAAACATGAACATATGGGGACAAACAAATGAGTGACACATTGACCATAAGCATATACTTTCTTATCATGTGACACAAACTTTTTCACATAAGAATGGTTGTTCGGATGATTATGTTTTAGTTCTGCAGGTCTATTGCAAGTAATGCATATTTTGTCCACAACAAACTTCCCACCAACACCATCATCTGCAATCAAATTAAAGTTAAAAGAGTCGGTGTAGGTTTTATACAGAGAGTACAAATGTGTGTTTTCAGAAATTTTCATGATAGGATAACTCAATTCAATAGATTGTGCAAGCATGGCACAATATAAGGAATGAACATGAGATATTCCATCAAGCATTTTATCATGCCTTACTAATTTCTCATTACCAAATGATAGGCAATCATGTGATCCAATGGTTTAGGCATAGTAGAACAAGCAACCATAGAAGCATTTTTGCAGTATGGTTATACTTATAATCATTATCTTGTTCTTTTGTAATTTTACTTCAATACCATCTTGATCCTATTGATCAAGCCATTGTTCCTCATGAGCACATGATGAATCAAGAACTCTAGTTTGCTTCTCTTTTGATTACTCAATGTTGTGGGAAAGTCTATCAGCATCGGATTGCTCTTCCCAAAACAAAACACGTACATTTCAAGGAATAGAAAGAGTTATGTTAGTTTCAGAATCCTCACATTTTGTATCAGCTAATTCTCACAGTTCCTTTTGTGTATCCCTTGAACTCCCATTCGTGGTGGGACTCTCAATGTCACTTCTAGCGGAATCACACCGTTCGATCTCAGATCCAAGGGCTGCCAGCAGCCCGTATCATGGTCGCGCCTACCACAACCGTCGCCTCGGTCGCACAGTCGTGCCCTTGGAGAACACGGTGCATTAGGCTATCCGATGTTGGCATGTCATACATAGTCATCACTTAGTCACTCATACAATAAGGTTGGCTATAAGAGTATTTTTTACTTCTCTGTATCTCTTTATTCGTAGTATTTATTGCATTTGCCAAGGACTGACCTCTTCCAATGAAATAGTAGTCTAAAGTCATTAAAAGCATGCACACCCCACATCTTTTATTGGTTGATATGTCAAGAAATAAGAAACAATGTATGCACCGCGCCTAAGTGTTTTGGGGTTATTTGGTCTTCGTAAGATGACTTGCACACCTAGACGGAGGGAGTAATTAACTTGCCACATCAGACTTTATGCCTATGTGGCAGGCTTAGCACCTATACGAGCAAGTACAATAGTGGGCTATAAGCCCGCTTATATTGCATATGTGGAGGAAAGAGGCAAGGAAAAAGTGGAGGAGTGGGCTCTCATGCAAGAGCCAGCCTCTACGTGGTGGAGCATTGGGAGAGGCACCTGTATACCATGGAGGTGGTCAGGAATCGGGAGAATCACGCCGGCCGTAGCGCCGCAGTTAAAATGATAAAATGGCAAGTCAAATCACGGGGCCCCACATGTCCAACAGTAACTCGCTGTCAAATCACACAGCCCTATGTTTGCAGCAGCCTAGTCCCTCATCTTCTCGCGTCTCTATCGAACCGACTAGGCGGAACTGCCCCGCCCTCGACTTTTAAATAGTACAGTATACTAATTTTGTATCCATGGATTGCACCATGGAGCAAAGCCTCAAGAAAATGGCGGTACACATGTACGGAGTATACAGCACACCTTCGCATTCGTGTCCACCCCAGACGGTCGGTCGGTCTGGCACGCCGCTCTCTGAATGGAACACGCATCATATTGCGTTTGCACACACATGTGGGACCGCAATCGAGAACCGACCATAGGCACACTCGCCGGCCCCGCAAGTCTGGTGAGTTAATAGAAGAGAGAGACGAGCGATAGTACTAGAGAAGTGTTGTATAGACGGTGCCTGGACGATCCCTGCATGACACGGAAGATCAGTTCGTCCATGCATGTGACCAGACTCCAGCAGACACGCCTGGATTGGCTATCGTCTACATATCATGCAGGTTGTGTTGTACAGGGCTGTAATCCGATGAGAAATCTAAAAAAGGTTTCTTGTCATCTCGCAATATTAGGTGTCATGTGCTTCGGATCACTGCGAGGGTTAAACAACGACAAATGAGTTCCTCCAAGGCGTTGGT
Organism: Triticum aestivum; assembly: GCF_018294505.1. Lineage (NCBI taxonomy): Eukaryota > Viridiplantae > Streptophyta > Magnoliopsida > Poales > Poaceae > Triticum > Triticum aestivum. Next base: position 281,172,548 of record NC_057809.1, read on the forward strand.
CATTGGAGGACACATGCACGAAGACTACTCGGCTGCCATCTAGGTCAAGCCGTCTATGTTAATTAGGACATCTATCGATGGGCCCCTTTTCTACAAGTTTATCTTTAATTTGAGCTTTGATCCTCATCTAGTTTGTACGCTGAGATTCATGTTGTCTCCTTTGGGCGGTGAGGTTATGGTTTCTTGTCACGTGGCATTTTTCGTGTTATATGTTATAATCTGGTGCTTCAGATCAAAATGACGACAACTACACCTCTGGGGCACGTGCATGAAGACTTCTCGATAGTCATTGACGAGGTCAAGCCAGCTCCGGTAGACAAAAGAAAACTAGTACTCCACTATATAGGCAGGAGCCATCGCGCTTGCTTGCTAGTGTTTCTCTCTTCACACTATCTCGTCCTCTCCAGATCTAAACACGACAGCAGTGGCCACACTCTCTCTCTCTCTCTCTCTATGCTCACCGCTGGTCACAGATCCAGTCGGATCCTCTCTGCCGGGGAAGGTGAGAAGGTGCAACGTTCACGCGGTCGTCCTCGGCGACGGCTCTTACCCACTGTCGGCGCGTCCTGGTCACGTGCCTTGCCGTTCTCTCCCAAGCACCGCTGGCTAGGGAGGTCCTCCGAGCCCTTCTTCCTCGCTGCTATAGTGTGGGCAGATCCGGCCTCCCGCCGCCCACCTAGCGACATCCCAGCGACCCTCAGGTATAACTTCCTTCTAAACCGGCCTTGCTCTACATCCCGAGCTCCTAACGTTGCTGGATTTGTATCTTTTACTATTTCCCAGGCACCCTTGTAGATAGGATCGATCGGTTGTTCGAAAGCCACCTAAATTTTGACTGTTAAGAGGGAAAAGTAGTTCATGCACTCAAATTTAGTACTACTTGGTTCAAACAAGGAAGAAAGGGGGTGGGGGTGGGGGAAGATCTGTTACCTGAATCTAGGACTTGGTCGAAAGAGGAAATAATGGGGGCGAAAAGTAGCAGAGACTGGCTATCCAAATGGTCTCTTGGTCTAATAGGGAAATAAAGGGAAATGCAGTACAAACTCAATATAAACCCGATCTATTGGTTGAAAAAGGAAAGAAAGAGGGGACTGGGGGACAAGTCAACAGAGTAAGTCCAGCACTAGATTTGCTAGCCTCACACGGTATAAGGTGGCTATACCGAACAAAAATGGGACCAAACCAGATATCCTGTTCTGATGTTTGTTGCCATGAGCCACTCTTATGTAATGCCACTGGTAAAATGTAGCAGTCGCACTGTTAAAAATAAGGACACGTTAAACCAATGTTGTTTTCAATGTAATGCCTCCAGTAATATGAATCAATGGCACTTTTTTTCATATCCTGCTAAATTTCCCATTAAGATAAGTTGCTTCTTTTCATTCAAAATGCAACTGTCCTGGTCCACCTACTCTCCCGTGCCCAAATACCGACTCTGTAACAGCTGTTAATGTAATGTTGCTGGTAAAATGAAGCAATGGCACCATTAAAGTAATTTTGTATTTAACAGTTGTCATAGTTAATCCTAATGTCCACACTAATATCTAGCAATGTTGCTGCTTTAGAAATTGCTACTATCCTTGTAGGATTGCCATTCAGATAAGGAACATGCTTCTTTTCAGTTGATGTATGTTTCACACTTGTTTGTCACCCTCCTTTCCACCTTTTTTGTGTAAACAGAGACATACATTTCACGCTTGATCTTAGTTGGACTGCACAAATGATATCCAAATTATAGTTGAACATTCCATGAGCTTCACAACCAACCTTGATGTTGCTCAATTTTATTGCAACTAATGAAGAAGAAGCTCTGTGGGTCTCGTTTTCTGATGGAAATGGAACCGGGGGCTGAAGCCCTTTTCTTAAAAAATGAAGAAGAAACTGCTAGCTCATGGGACATTGCTTCATTTTAGGTGAACTACACCAAAAGGTTCCATGAATTGAATCATCCATGTTGGTGACTGGTGTCATCCCTTCTACGATGGCATTGACTGCAGATAAGGTTCCCATCACGAGGTATGTGGATTTTTGGTCTGGCCGTTTGCCAAAGATCCTGCATGTTGAGTCTGCTTTTGTGCTACTGTTTTGGCACTGCCATGATAAAGCAGTAATGTTATTATTTTGCACCTTAATCTAGTGGCACTATTAATTTGAGGCAATGTTTTGGCACCGCTAGTGCCACTGATTTTTTTATATATTGAAAGAGGCGGTTTCCTCCGATTTCATTAAACAGACCCTACCATAGAGAACCATTATCCGAAAACATCTCAGTGTGAATAGGCAGTTATGCAACTACTACTAGACCGGACTGAGTACTAGCAGGAGACAAGTTCGCCACATAAGCTAGGCAGGTAGGGGGACGCACCAGCTCGACCATGTTTGGATTACAACCCAAATGCTACCACAGAAACATCAGGGGGGAAGATAGAGTCATCTTCAGCATCCTAGTCTAAGCACCCCCAGCCTCCGTCCTTGCAACGCACGGTAAACCTCATTTGCCACCTGCTCGACCCTAGTGCCACTGATAAAATGAAGTAATAATACAGTTAAAATAGAGCGAGTGTCCTCTCTATCATTTCATTTCCAATGTATATAAAGAAAGTGCTTCTCTTTTTTAGTATATGTTTCATCAACTAGTCCCATTGTTAATGTTTAAGCGTTTTTGCAAACTGGGGTGCTTAATTTTAGTTGATCTGCAAAAAAATAGAGATTGGAATGTCTCAAGGCCCCTCCTTGTACTACCGTTGTACACTGATGTTCATCACTGGCAGAAGGTGTATCGGGGAGACTTGGGTCGATTTCCAGTATGAGGTGTACCGTATGAGGCGTCGCAGGGCCCATCTCGCCCTCGCAGCATGACATACTATGATATTATCACAATATTTTCTTCTATTTATTAGTGTATGTTTCATCAACTAGTGCCACTATAATGTAATCACGCTTTTTCATTATCTATGCAAACAGGGTTATTCAGCTGCTTTTTGGTGGAACTGCACAAATTTACGGATGGAACCGGCATATATGCAGAGTGCGAGGTGCCAAGTAAAAATTACCGACACCAACCCTGCTCCATCTAAGCATTGGCATCCACCACCACCAGTTGGATGTGTGGCGCTCACTGTGGATGGATCTTTCTCGACAGCAAATCCTCTAACCAAATACTAGTAGCTTATATTGGCAGTTTTCTAGGGAGTACTCTTTTCTGAAAGAAGCACCAATCTAGTTTTCTTTATTTGTAAACAGTGTCACAACTTCGACCCAAAGGTCCAGAGCTATTTTAGGGTGATTGGCGTAATACTCGGAGACTGATTTTACGCATGATTTTTATTAGCTGTCACACTGATTGTAAGCATGATTTTTATTAGCTGTCACACTGATTGTAAGCATGAGCAGATGGAAGATTAGGTTAGTGTGAAGCTCACCTTAAACCCTACCGACGCCGTTGAAACGAGGCGAGCGTCGAGGGAACCGTGGAGAACGGCGGGGAAGGGGCGTCGCGCCATCCGGCCTCCTCTTGCGGTGGTAGAACGAATACTCATGTGGCTCCAGCTGGCTCTGCACCCTCACGAATGGCACACCATACTCCACTACAAAAAAAGACACATCCGTGGCATTTTGGGCCGAACGAAAAAAAATTATGTTATACATATGACACTTCTATGAAGATAATTGTGACAAAACCCGGTATCATCATAGATGTGGTGGGCTCCTACTTCTATGACAAAAAATCATGACAGAAAATGGGCTTTTCGTCCTGGGCGGGCCGGAGACGCAGCTGCATGACATTCTTTGAGCCGTCCATGACGGAAAAAACCATGGTAGAAGCGAGGGGGAGGAAAATTTCGGGGAGTTCCCGGATACGGTGGGAGGTCGGGGGCCGAGCGATGCGCGTTTCTCTCATACACGTATGTGCGTGTGTGCGAGGCATTGGCTCTAACTGAACCCGAGCGAGGCATTGGGCTCTAACTGAACCCGAGCGATTGCACTGCAGGCTACGCGTTACTGAACCCGAGCAATCGATCGATGGCTGTTAACTGAACCTGATCGAGTGATTCCTTCGCTACTGTTGCTAACTGAAGCCGACCAATTGGATGAACAGTGAGCGTTGCGGGGGGGTTGGATGAACAGTGAGCGGTGGCATTGCCTCTGGATGAACAGGACCCCGTGGTGTGGAGGGCTAGATGAATAGTAGACTGTGGAGGGGCGCCCGTGGAGGGGTGGTTGAACAGGAGCCCGTGGAGGCTGGAGGAGGCGACGTTAGCCCGTGGAGGCTGGAGGAGGTCGACCGTGGAGATGAACAGTATCCCGTGGAGTCCCGTTTTGCGGTACGCCACACCCCTCCCGATGAACAGGACCCCCGTTTCGACCGTAGGAGGTCCGCTTTGCGGTACGCCACACCCCTCCCGATGAACAGGACCCCCGTTTCGACCATAGGAGGTCCGTTTCGTCAGTTTTGCAGTACGCCACATCCCTCCTGATCAACAGGACCCCCGTTTCGACCGTAGGAGGTCCGTTTCCTTTGTTTTGCGGTACGCCACACCCCTCCAGATCAACAGGACCCCGTTCCGAACGTAGGAGGTCCATTTCCTCTGTTGTGCGGTATGCCAAGCCCCGTTTCCATCGCATGTTCCGTCCAAGCCCTCCCGATGAACACGACCATGCATTCCGTTCCGACCCAGCCGGTTGGCTCCCACGCATTCCGTTGCCTCCCGATGAACACGACGCATTACGTTGCCTCCCCATGAACACGACACATTTCGTTGCCTCCCCATGAACACGACGCATTCCGTTGCCTCCCCATGAACACGACGACGACGTTGTTTCTCCGTTCCGACCCAGCCATGTACACAAGCCCTGGCTGTACGTATGCGCGAGTAGGCATTCGAGGCCCCGCCCGTATGTACACATATGTGGTCGTATTTTCTTTCTTGCACCCTGGCCGCTGTACGTACGTGTACATGCTACATGCGCGCCTCTACTATGACACGTACGCGCCTCTACTACGACACGTGTGCGCCTCTACATCCACCAGTATATGTGTACATACACGTTCGCGACCAGAATGACAACGCTACGTATGCTTCGACGAGGTGGGTCCCGACTGTCAGGCACTTCCTTGCCTGCGAAGATGTAGCTGGTGGGTCCTAGCAGTCAGGGGGCGAATCGTTTTTTTTTTGCCCGGACGCACTTCCTTGCGCGCGAAGATGTAGCTGGTGGGTCCCAGCAGTCAGGGGGAAACATTTTTTTCGCGAAATACAGTGGCCCGTCCGGTGGGTCCCACCTGTCAGGTGGAGGAATCATTATTTTTCATGTAATAAGGAGGCACTTCCTTGCTGTGGCCGTGGACCCAGCTGTCATCCTCTCCACGTACTGTCCATGTCCGATGGAAGTCGTTCCTTGACCACGTTGACCATGCCGTGCCGAGAGCACCAAGGCGGTGGACGACGGCGAGGCCTAGGAAGGGGACGACGGGGAGCCGGGGAAGACGCGGTAGTGGAAGCCCGCGCGGAGAGGAGTATGAGGGTTCACTGGTTCGGCTGCGGTGTGAGGCTGCCGTCGCCGCAGGGCCTGGCCAGCGGTGGGAATAGTAGGGGGCGATGAGGCCTCCGCGGCAGCACAGCCAGCCACGGGAGGCAGGAGCATGCGGCACGACGGGCACTGCTTTGGGCGGCTGGAGCAAGAAGACCAGAGGTTGAAGAAGCACTACGACTGTTGGATGGACATCATACGGTCACTGGACCTAGAATCGTTCATATTGACTAAAGTTGACAAAGGCCCCCGTCCCAGTCAACTTAGTAGGCCCACAAGTCAGCCTCCCACCATGGTGGGTCCCAGCTAGCAGGGGGAGTATTCATTTTTTGTGCGTAATAAGGAGGCACTTTCGGTGGGTCCGAGCTCACAGCGGGGGAAACGTTTTTTCGCGAAATACGCTGGCCCGTCCGGTGGGTCCCAGCAGTCAGGGGGAAACGTTTTTTTTTAAATAAGGTGGCCCGTCTGATGGGTCCCTACTGTCAGGTGGAGAAATAATTATTTTGTGCGTAATAAGGAGGCACTTCTTTGCGGCTGCCTGGACCCAGCTGTCAGCCTCTCCACGTACAGCACTCTTCCGATGGAAGTCGGTCGTTGACCATGTTGACCACGCCGCATCGAGAGCACTAGGGCGATGGTCTGGACGATGGCGAGGCCTAGGAAGGGGACGACACGGAGCCGGGGAAGACGCAACAGTGGAAGCCCGCACGGAGAGGAGTAGAAGGGTTCACTGGTTCGGCTGCGGTGTGAGGTTGCCGTCGCCGCAGAATAATAGGGGGTGTGGGTGAGTAGAGGGATGGCCTGGCCAGCGGTGGGATTAGTATGGGGCGGTGAGGCCTCCGCGGCATCACAGCCGGCCACGGGAGGCAGGAGCACGCGACACGACCGGCGCTGCTTTGGGCAGCTGGAGCAAGAAGACCAGAGGTTGAAGAAGCACTACGGCCGTTGGATGGACATCGTACGATCACTGCAGCTACAATCGTTTATATTGACTAAGTTGACAAAGCCCTTGGTACACGTCAACTTAGTAGGCCCACAGCTCGGATTTGGCAGAGAACATATAGCCCATTTGCGATTGGTAAGAATGTACAACCCATTTTTTAATTCTAATGGAATTTACTACAGCCCATTCACAGTTTGTTAAAAGTACAACCCAACTTCTAGCTGGGACAACGATTAATAATTTCAAACAACCGCTCAAAACAGAATTCAAAAAAAATTCCCACATTTTGATGGGATCCGAAATATTTTTATCCAAAATTTCTAGTCAGGTTAAATATAATTTCAAAATAAAGTTGTATTACGTTAAAATCCAACAAAATATTGCGCGCGCAACAAGTAATGAAATTAAAATTTTCAAATTCCAAAAATAATATATTTTTCAAACTAATTACGTGTTTGGTGCATAGTAACTATCCAGTTATTATAGTTACATCCCATTTATTATTTCTTAAAGTCCATTTTCTTGTTAAGCCTAATGCATACCTCCTAGGAAAGTTTGCATCCCAGCGGGGCGGAGAATAACAAGTTGACCCGGATATTGTGTACAACTGTCGGCCCAGTTGCATTGTTGATGTTGAAAAAAAGGCCTGTGTAGTACAGTGCAACCTAACATGGTTACTCAGCCCACATTCAGCGATACCGGAAAGGCCCAAACAAGGCTTCTGTACAACTTTTTGAAGTCACTGAGCTCAATTAATAACTTAAGAAAAAAGTTAGATTATAGTGGAACCTAATTAAAAGTTGTCACGAGCAAATAAATAATTCAACGGGTCCCACTTGTGCGTGTGCGTGTGCGTGTGCGTGTGTGTGTGTGTGTGTGTGTGTGAGAGAGAGAGAAAGAGAGAGACCCATCGGTCGATGCTCATAAATACATCTTTCAGCCATATGCATTGCTGATGCTCAGTAAAAACTTATATAGTTGACACAATCATATAGAACATCATAGCACACTGAACTTGCATACAAAAATTTCACGCAGGCAGCACAATCAGGATGGAAGCAGTGGATCGCTACGGGAAGGGCTATGTTGAAACCAACGAAGTCGTACATAACGGTTCATCGTCTTTATCAATGACAAGGAAATATCTTGAATGTTGTGCAAAGAAAACAGACAGACAACACAATAAGTTCTGCTAGCACATTAAGTTGACGTACAGCCCTTTCTAAAAAAGGTTCAGGTACAAAATTAGAACAGGTCACAATCAAATGTACTGGCATATCAGTGCTTCACACCCATAGCTCGGATTTAACTAGTATCTGACAAGATTCAGTTGTTACCTCAAATTAGAGCACATCCAGGCAGCCAGCCCTGCCTCTTCTCCCAAAGAAGCAGTGGCCTCTACCGCGTGATGGAGTAGGCCATGTGCCATCCATCGTTCCAAGCAACACGGGGAAAGTCTGACGTTGACTCCTGTAATGGACGTCATCGATGGACCCTGGCACCAGCGGCGGCGGCGGGACTTCAATTGATGGATTGACCACTTCTTCGACATGCACGAACACTCGATACAGGTACATCCCCAACGTGGTCCGCGGAGGCCTTGGTGGCGACGAATAGTACAACCCCGGTTCCTGCACCGGTATCTCAACACCAATCACCTTCGGTATGGTGGACGGCTTCTCCATCCATGCCATAACCATCAGAGCCCAGCTGTCTGGAGGAACAAACATACTTAAGAGCTCACCTCCAAGGTCGTTGATAAGCTTGTTCATGCACTCGCTGTTCCAAGCACGTCGAGGCATGCCGTGGAAGGTAAGCTTTGTTAAAAACTCAAGCTTAGAGGGCACCGAGCCCCATCCTGGGTGCCACCGATCAAAGCTCACCAGCGCGCCATCGCAGAACAAACGCCAGGAAGATTTGAACACACGACTGCAGTCGAAAGTTGTCCGGAACCTGATGAAGAAATCAGCCGGTGGCAGACAAACTTCGATGAGCAAGTCACTTATTTGGATGTCGTGCGCAATGCCAAGAGCTTTGACAAGGTCGTCCAGTGAGACGGGAGGCCGGTCGCCGTTGATGGTTACCATCAGCACTTTGTCAGGAAACTGGTCGTCAAGCGCCGCCATGCCACTGTTGAGCGACAGCACGCAGCGACCGAAGGCCGGACGGACCTCAGGATCTCCGGCTCGGAGATCCGCATTGACCAGCGACATGATAGTGCGCTTGAATACAGGGAGTACAGGAGGGGGATTTGGGGGAACTGGAGTAGGAATCGAGATTCCAGAGGTGGGGGAGGGCGGGAGACTGGGGATGAAAAGGTACCATGAATTTCGAGCACGCGCCAATATGCTCTCGGCGCACAAGCGCACGAAAATACCGGTGGCACCCACATGTCGGCCTAAGAGTCCTTATTCTTTCTTTTTTGGAGAGCCCGGCCTTTTTTTCAGGATCTTTTGAGAGCCCGGCCTGAGAGTCATAATTGACCTGTTTGGCATTGCATTACTACTCGGCCCATATTCAACGACACCTCACTGGCCCAAACAAGTGTACATCGTCGAAAAGACACTGAGCTCAAATTATATAACTTGAAAAAAGGAGATATACTCTGAACACTGGAGAATGGTGATGCCCTCATTTAGCCCACCAGTAGTTCGAGACAATAAACAGTTCGAAAGAACGATATATACAACATTCAAACACTGACTAGTGGCTACTACTGACATAAACAGCAAGACATGATAGTTCATAAGAAGTCTTGCTACACCACCAAAACGCACCCATGTGCAGCGCTCAGACTCTCATGATCCAGACGAGAATGACATTCTAAACAAAAGCAACTATTACATAGTAAGAGTGACATAGACGAGGATGACCAAATAACAAGGAATATGCATAACAAAAGAAAGAACTACCCATCCAGAACCAGCAGCAAAGACAACAAAGTCATTCGAAGAGATGATCCAACACCATCATAATTTGCAGCCCCGCTTCAGCGACCAGTGATCCAGAGAAACCAGTACTCCACCCTTTCTATGCAACAGCCCAATTACCTATCAACATGAAGGCTTGAACCACATCACTGCATGTCGTAATTGAGACATCCAAGGATCAAAGTTAATCCGTATGCCTTTGTCATTCTCACCTTCTTTTGGCTGCAGGCTGTATCATTGACAATCAGGGGAGTTTGCTCCCGAACTCCTAGGGCTCGTCGTGTAGACACAGTTTTCCATAGCAAACAGAGACTCTCTGCCATCAAGGTCCTTGCCAACGGTGATCTCCTGGTTAATCGGATAATTGAGTCCGAGTAACAGAGAGTGTGAACCAAGGCTGTTTACCCGCCTCCAACTAAAAAATCCTAAAGGCCCCAACAAGCTGGTATCCTGCTCATAGACGTAACAGCCACTGTCCGAATACTCATGTATTACACGGTGCTTGTATACAGTGGGGTTTTTGCAATATAAATTTTCCGGCTCATGTGTCCAAATGATCATCAGTCTTTTGCCGTCGTCTGATCGAGCGAGGAACCAGTTGTGCTTCCCTATTTTTGGCAAAGGTGGTGTGATTACAAAGGGCAGTAACTGTAGGGACACTACATCATATCAAAAAGGACAGGCATTGTTAATGTAAGATCAGCATTGTTCAAAGTATGAGTAGGATAATGCAAGAAACAGCATTGATATGTCCCTGTTGGAACTCGGAGGAAAATACAGGGAAATGTATACTGGGTTCGAAAATATAGAAGTGACATGCATGGTTATACTCATGTCATCTCGCAAACGATTCTTCACAGGAAACTACCATGTCATGCATGTTATGTAATCATATTCTGTCCTCACAAACAAATTCTTCAAGGTAACTAACAGACCATGCATTGTTATATACTCGTGTTCTGTGGGCAAAAATTTTGTGAGGATATTATTCTAGCCATTGATTGCTGAAGGGCGAATATAGGTATGTACAGATGGTAAGCATTGCAGGATTTCACTACTTCCAAATATAGAGTTCTCCATATGCACATTTACTTCCCTAATGTATGGTTAGATGAAACCAATAGTGCGGTGCATGTTTCTACATCATGAAAATGAGGAAACTAACATGGCCATTGATACACACTCATATTTAGTAGTAGTATATAGATTATTGTAAAATAAGGATAATAGCCATATATTCCTAACCGTTTGATTATTCAGGGTACAAGTTGGTTGTAATGACATGGTCACAATCGCATGAATTAACTCATTCCAAATATAGCTGATTTACGGCGTCTCTAATACATTGCCATAGTTCTACTCAAATTCTGCTCAAACAGGGATATGCCAATCATCACAAAAAGTTCAAACAGTGTCATGGCGTCATCATTAACATGAGAAGGAAAAAACTTACACACGCCGTCCCAGCAATATGTGGTGCCATCTGCTTTGTCGATCACGTAGATGACGCCATTGTGTTCAATAGCATCACAGAAGTGTGTATCAGCTTTGACGATGATCCACTGCGAGCTGAGTTGTCTCCAGCTAAAGAAGGCACCGGCGTAAAGATAGGCGAGTCCGCGGTCGAACAAGGCAATTAGCTTGAAGTCTGCGTAATTCGCATGTCGTGTGGGCACTTGGCAGATTACAATCTTCTCCGTCCAACTGACGTAGTAATCTAGATGACTAGGACCGCGATGGTAATACTCTATATAATCCAACGGAGGAAGGATAATCTCATGGGAGCTCTGGAAGTTCACCAGCACCAACTTTTTATCGTCTTCTCTGAAGGCAGCCATCCAGTGGGAGTTCATGCCGACCCATTACATACCTGCCAAGAAGTTTTGGGCGATGGTGATCGGATCGATGTCGAGGGAAATGATGTACGGCGACCCACTACATACCTGCAAAGAAGTTTCGGCTAATGGAGATCGGATTGAAGTCGAGGGGCATCATACATGCCTTCGTATCATGGTGAGCCAATCTCGCAAGACCAGATAGCAGCAAGCAGGGTGTCTTGAAAAGCTTAGGCCTCGCTTCGACGATGGCAGTGTGCATGTCCCTCGAGCATGCAGCCAGTCATAGGGCACTCAACATATCCATACATGAACAACAGAGGTCGAGGATGTCACTAGGGAGATTGCTCCAATCGCAGCTCATATGGATTCTGCGCGGTTCGCGTTCGGCCATGGTGGAGTTTGGAAGGGGGCTTGATATACAGGGGAGAAGGATGTCGGTGCTGGAGCAGCTAACGAGGGAATAGTGGTACTGGGGGAGGCGAGTGAGGCGACGGTACACGGGGGCACAGTGAGATGGAGACGGAGACGGCGACGGAGAAGGAGATGGAGATGGAGTGGTGCTATGGGAGCGGAGAGGGAGATGAGGCGAGGCACCAATGTGATGTACAGCGGCGGTGACAGACTGCACAGTGCACAGGGTGAGGCTGACTTTGGTAACCCGAACACACCGCCTGGACTAGTGTCAGGCGCAGGGTGTTGTCACTTCACTGTGAGGACCGGATGAATAGTATTTTGACCATCAAGTGTACCACAGTTGTACTACTACTACTACTCCAGTATTGTATAGCGGAAATAGGTCTCCCATGCTAGCATGCATGTTCACTTCATCGTTCAGGTATCATCCATATTGCGAGCAGAACCAAATTCTCGTGCATGCCCAATCAACGCCCTGCCGCGATGCATGTAGTGGTCGTTCTGGTGCATCAAGGACGGCATGCAGATCGTTCCACACTTGAGAAGAGGAAAAATGGAAAGGTAGAACATGGCAGCAGAGGAAGAGAATGCTGGCTAACGAGGCTGGGAGGGGATCGAGCAGGAAGTTAATGCTCCACGCCTAAAGGTTTTGGGAAAACCTGATTTTCATAAGGTGACTTATACTCACCTAAACAGAGGGAGTATTCCTTAACCAGAGAATGTTGTGTCTCCCACTCACATGCTCAAAAAAAAAACTATGACACATTTTTTATCTGTTTGCATAGGTCCCACCTATCAGGAAGGAGGGGCACGTACACGAACAAGTACGACTCATCAGTCTACCCGCATAGCCTTTTCATTTAGTCTACCTAGCCGTCGAATCAACTGCCTGCACGCCACTTCTCCCATTTACTTCTCCATCGAGAACCGATTCTCCTCGGCTTCTTCACCTCCCCTTCGTCTTCATTTGCATCCAAACCCCACTGTGTTCACATTGTTTTAACCTCTTTAAATAATCATCTACTACTTCAGTTAGACTAGCCATCTAATCCTAATTCTCCAGACCATAGCCCTCCGTTCCAATGGTTCCAAATCGCGAAATAGATCGAGATGCAGGTTTTTAGCGTCCAACATGTCCTCGTCGAAGGCTCGATGCACATAGTTGCCACCATCACCGTCCACCCAAGGGTTGTTCGGCAGTGGATCAACAACGTATCCAACTCCCTCGAAAAGGTAGAGACGAGGGTCATCGGACTCGACGCAGAGTACACGGAGCGTGCCCCTGGGAAGATCCAGCGCGCCGCCATCCTTCAGCTATGCCTCGAAGATGATGTTTTGGTGTACCACATCATACACTCGCCCTCCATACTAGGTGAGCTTCACGGTTTCTTGTCTCGGGAGGACGTATACTTCTGTGGGGCAGCCATCGAAGGGGACAAACAGAAGCTGGAGCCGTACAACCTTGATTTGAAAAGCATCGCTGACCTACAAACCAGAATCAAAATTCCTGTAGAAGATTGTGATAAACAGACACCATCCCTATTCGACGTAGCAAATTTTGTGCTCGGTACAAATCTTCAGAAGGGTGACGAGACGGTGGCATTAAGGTCGTCTGGATGGGAGAATTATCCCTTGACGTACGAGCAGATAAAATATGTTGCCCTCGATGCCCGTGTGAGTTTCGAGATAGCTGCAAGGTCCAAAGAGCTTGTTGCGAAGCCGTCTCCCACGGAGAATGAGAACAAGAAGAAGAAGGCTGCACCAGCAGGAGGGCATTATGGATGGATGAACTATTTCCTCTCTTGTAAAAAAAATTATTCCCTCTTAGTGTATATTGATATAGATGGACTATTTCGATGGTGTGCATGTCTTTGGAATAGAGTAGTAGCGTGGTCTTAGTCTTGTTGCACCGAAGAGGTTAGCTTTGGGGATCCCTTGGGAACCCACGTGTTGGCTTTGTCCTTCTAGCACCAAGGAGGAAACTGCCCTCGCCTGCGCCCGCTGGCGGCCTCCTGGCTTCAGTCGTCATGGCTCACGTCATAGCGCCTTGCGAGGTGGGTGCGAGCCTAGAGATGTCCGCTCCTCGGGAGGCAGCCTCGAGAGGTCGCTCCTTAGGAGGTCTTGATGTAGTTCGCCTCACGAGGTGGGGGGCCTCACGAGGGTCTTGCTCATGAAGTCTCGATGTTGGGCCGCGCTGGGCCATTGGTGAAGCCACGCGTTGGGCCGTAGGCAGACGGGTCTGGGTACCCTGGTCCCAGAACCCCGACAGTAGCCCCCGGGCACACGGCGCGCTCGGCCTTGCTTAGGAGTGAAGGCGAAGAAGGAAGGGCAAAGCGACGTGGACCCCAACCGCCTGCGGGCCAGGCTTAACGCGTGGCGCATGATGGGGCATGGATGCCCCCACTTCCCCACGACGCCTCGGCAACCGCTCCGGCTGAACAAAAGCCTAGTGCATGTCGTGGGGCCATCATTGATCTCCTTGTTCCCCCGTCTCCCGGCTCCTTCTTGAGCAAGATTTCCACTTTCCTCACTATGGACGAATCGGTCTCTCCTCCTGTAGCTCCATGGCCCCTTCGAGAAAGAAGAGCGTGGTGGCGACGGAGTCTCGAGCGGGGCCTGAGCCAGCCCCGGGCCGATCAAGATTGCTCAATCACAAGGGGCTCGAGAAGATTCTCCTGATGATCGCGTCGAGCTCTAACGAATGGAAATGGACAAGGGTCTGGCCTGCTTATCGTCCCTGAGCAGAACTGGAGGCCACCACAGTCGCCTTCCACTTGCTTGCGATCTTCTCCGGCTTGCTCCCCCCATTCTCCGACTTCTTCAACGTCGTGCTCATGCACTACCAGGTGCACGCACTGCATCTAGACCCAAATTCCATCCTCCTTATCTCGGCCTTCGCCTTCCTATGCGGGGCCTTTGTGGGTGTAAGTTGATAACCCACAAGTATAGGGGATCGCAACAGTTTTCGAGGATAGAGTATTCAACCCAAATTTATTGATTCGACACAAGGGAAGCCAAAGAATATTCTCAAGTATTAGCAGTTGAGTTGTTAATTCAACCACACCTGAAAGACTTAATATCTGCAGCAAAGTATTTAGTAGCAAAGTAGTATGGAAGTAACGATAACGGTGGCAAAACTAACAGTAGTAGTTTTGTAGTAATCGTAACAGTGGCAACGGAAGAGTAACTAAGCAAAGATCAATATGTGAAAAGCTCGTAGGCAATGGATCAATGATGGATAATTATGTCGGATGTGATTCCTCATGCAACAGTTATAACATAGGGTGACATAGAACTAGCTTCAGTTCATCAATGTAATGTAGGCATGTATTCCGAATATAGTCATACATGCGTATGGAAAAGAATTTGCATGACATCTTTTGTCCTACCCTCCCGTGGCAGCGGGGTCCTATTGGAAACTAAGGGATATTAAGGCCTCCTTTTAATAGAGTACCAGACCAAAGCATTAACACTTAGTGAATACATGAACTCCTCAAATTACGGTCATCACCGGGAGTGGTCCCGATTATTGTCACTTCGGGGTTACCGGATCATAACACATAGTAGGTGACTATTGACTTGCAAGATATGATCAAGAACTCACATATATTCATGAAAACATAATAGGTTCAGATCTGAAATCATGGCACTCGGGCCCTAGTGACTAGAATTAAGCATAGCAAAGTCATAGCAACATCAGTCTTAGAACATAATGGATACTAGGGATCAAACCCCAACAAAAATAACTCGATTACATGGTAAATCTCATCCAACCCATCACTGTCCAGCAAGCCTACGATGGGGTTACTCATGCACGGCGGTGAGCATCATGAATTTGGTGATGAAGGAAGGTTGATGACGATGGCGGCGGATTCCCCTCTGCGGAGCCCAAACGAACTCCAGATCAGCCCTCCCGATGAAGATTAGGGCTTGGCAGCGGCTCCGTATCGTAAAACGCGATGAATCCTTCTCTCTGATTTTTTTTCTCCCCGAACGTGAATAAGTTGGAGTTGACGTCGGTGGAGTCTCAGGGGGCCCACGAGGCAGGGGGCGCCCTGCACCCTCGTGGACAGGGTGTGGGCCCTTGATGTTGATTCTTTCGCCAGTATTTTTTATTATTTCGAAAATGTGGCTTTGTGAATTTTCAAGTCATTCCGAGAACTTTTATTTCTGCACAAAAATAACACCATGGTAATTCTGCTGAAAACAGCGTCAGTCCGGGTTAGTTCCATTCAAATCATGCAAGTTAGAGTCCAAAAAAGGTCAAAAGTGTTTGGAAAAGTAGATACATTGGAGACGTATCAACTCCCCCAAGATTAAACCTTTGCTTGTCCTCAAGCAATTCAGTTGACAAACTGAAAGTGATAAAGAAAAAAATTACAAACTCTATTTGATCTTGTTGGAAATATGTAAAGCCAGCATTCAAGTTTTCAGCAAAGATTATGAACTAACCATATTCACAATAACATTTAGGTCTCATGTTTACTCATATCAATGGCATAATCAACTAGCGAGCAATAATAATTAATCTCGGGTGACAACACTTTCTCAAAACAATTATAACATGATATAACAAGATGGTATCTCGTTAGCCCTTTCTGAGACCGCAAAACATAAATGCAGAGCACCCCTGAAGATCAAGGACTGACTAGACATTGTAATTCATGGTAAAAGAGATCCAGTCACAGTCATACTCAATGTGAATTAATAGCAATGCATGCGAATGACAGTGGTGCTCTCCAACTGGTGCTTTTTAATAAAAGGATGATGACTCAACATAAAAGTAAATAGATAAGCCCTTCGCAGAGGGAAGCAGGGATTTGCAGAGGTGCCAGAGCTCTAGTTTTGAACCATGTTCAAGAATTCATCTGATTAACCAGTTAACTTGCCGATTAATCCCTACTCATAGGGTCCCCGAGTAGCCGATTACCCGATAAATCATCCGATTAATTGATTAACTTGCCGATTAACTTGCCGATTAGCCTATTAATCCCCTACTCACCAGCCGGCCGAGCAGCTACCAGTTAACGATTTCCTCAACAATGGTTTTGAAACAGAGATAAATAATATTTTGAGTGGTATACTTTCATTGTCAACAAAACAACCAAGAGATCTCGATATCTTCCATGCTACACACATTATAGGCGGTTCCCAAACAGAATGGTAAAGTTTATACTCCCCCGCCACCAACAAACATCAATCCATGAATTGTCCGAAACAACGGGTGCCTCCAACTAACAACAATCCTGGGGGAGTTTTGTTTGCAGTTATTTTGATTTGAGCATGGGACTGGGCATCTCGGTTACCAGCCATTTTCTCGTGAGTGATGAGCGAAGTCCACTCATCGTGAGAATAACCCACCAAGCATGTAAGATATAGATAGCCCTAGTTGATACATGAGCTATTCGAGCATACAAAACAGAATTTCATTTGAAAGTTTAGAGTTTGGCACATACAAATTTACTTGGAACGGCAGGTAGATACCACTTATAGGAAGGTATGGTGGACTCATGAGGAATAACTTTGGGGTTTATGGAAGTGGATGCACAAGCAGTATTCCCGCTTAGTACAAATGAAGGCTAGAAAGACTGGGAAGCGACCAACTAGAGAGCAACAACAGACATGAACATGCATTAAGATTGATCAACAATGAGTGCAAGCATGAGTAGGATATAAATCACCATGAACATAAATATCGTGAAGGCTATGTTGATTTTGTTTCAACTACATGCATGAACATGTGCCAAGTCAAGCCACTCAAATTTCGTTCAAAGAAGGATACCACCCTATCATACCACATCATAACCACTTTAATAGAATGTGGGCACGCAAGGTAAACCATTATAAACTCCTAGCTAATTAAGCATGGCATGGGCAACTGTAATCTCTAATTGTCATTGCAAACATGTTTCATTCATAATAGGCTGAATCAGGAACAATGAACTAATCATATTTATAAGAACAAGATAGGTCGAGTTCATACCAGCTTTTCTCATCTCAATCAATCCATCATATATCGTCACTATTGCCTTTCACTCGCACGACCGAACGGTGTGGATAATAATAATAGTGCACATGCATTGGACTAAGCTGGAATCTACAAGTATTTAATACAAGGGAGAATACAAGGTAATATGGGCTCTTGGTTAAATCAACAATAATGCATATGAGAGCCACTCAACATTTTCATCATGGTCTTCTCCTCTCGACCCCCAAAGGATAAGAAAAGAAATAAAACTATTTACACGGGAAAGCTCCCAACAAGCAAAAGAAGAATGAGAAATATTTTTGGGTTTTCTTTTAATTACTACTACTACAGGCATGGAAAGTAAACTGGCTAAAAGCTACAACTAATTTTTTGGTTTTTCTTAAGGTTTTTCAAAGACACAAGAAGAAGGCTTAGAAAATAAAATAAACTAGCATGGGTAGTATAATGAAAAAATATGAGCATCGACAACTGGCATGAGTGTGTGAACATGAATGTAATGTCGGTGTGAACATGAATGTAATGTATGAGCACCGACAACTGGCAGGGGGCGCGCCCCAGGGGGGTGAGCGCTCCCTGCACCCTCGTGGCCCAATGGTGGGGCCCTTGGTGTGTTCCGAGTGCCAATAATTCTTAAATATTCTACAAAAAATCATATTTCAATTTCAGGACATTTGGAGAACTTTTATTTTCGAAGTATTTTTATTGCAAGGATAATTCAAAAAACAGACAAAAAATATTATTTTTGCTTTATTTAATCTAAATAACAGAATGTGAAAGGATGGTACAGAGAGTTGTGCTTTCTAACTTCATCCATCTCATGCTCATCAAAAGGAATCCACTAACAAGGTTGATCAAATCTTGTTAACAAACTCTTTCCGAATCGCATGAAACCGGAAATTTTTCGAATAACACTAGGTTACCTCAACGGGGATATGCATGTCCCCACAATAAGAATATCATATTTTCTTCTTGACAGTAGGAAGAGGGAATTCAAAACCTCTAATAGTAATCGTTGAAATTTTTCCAATAGAATTAATATTGTGGATTTGAGGTTGTTTCCTCGGAAAGTGTACCATGTGCTCATTACCATTAACATGAAAAGTGGCATTGTCTTCGTTGCAATCAATAACATCCCCTGCAGTATTCAAAAAGGGTCTACCAAGGATAATCGACATATTGTCGTCCTCGAGAATATTAAGAATAATAAAGCCCGTTAAAATAGTAATGTTTGCAACCACAACAGGCACATTCTCACAGATACCAACAGGTATAGCAGTTGATTTATCAGTCATTTGCAAAGATATTTCAGTAGGTGTCAACTTATTCAAATCAAGTCTATGATATAAAGAGAGAGGCATACCACTAACACCGGCTCCAAGATCACATAAAGCAGTTTTAACATAGTTTCTTTTAATGGAGCATGGTATAGTTGGTACTCCTGGATCTCTTAGTTTCTTAGGTATTCCACCTTTAAAAGTATAATTGGGAAGCATGGTGAAAATTTCAGCTTCTAGTATCTTTCTTTTATTTGTAGCAATATCTTTCATATACTTAGCACAAGGATTCATTTTAAGCGTATCAGTCAAACGCATACGCAAAAGATAGGTCTAATCATTTTAGCAAAGCGCTCAAAATCCTCATCATCCTTTTTCTTGGATGGTTTGGGAGGAAAGGCATGGGTTTCTGAACCCATGGTTCTCTTTCTTTACCGTGCTTCCTAGCAACAAAGTCTTTCTTATCATAACGTTGATTCTTTGATTGTGGGTTATCAATATCAACAGCAGGTTCAATATCTACATCATTGTTATTGCTAGGTTGAGCATCAACATGAACATCATCATTAACATTATCACTAAGTTCATGTTCATTACCAGATTGTGTTTCAGCATCAGAAATAGAAATATCATTGGGATTCTCAGATGTGTCAACAACAGGTTCACTAGAAGCATGCGAAGTCCTATCATTTTTCTTTTTCTTCTTAGAAGGAGTAGGTGCGTCAACATTAGTTCTCTGAGAATCTTGCACGACTCTCTTAGGGTGTCCCTCGGGATACAAAGGTTCCTGAGTCATTTTACCCCCTCTAGTCACAACTCTAACAGCATTATCATTTTAATTATTATTTAATTCATTAAGCAAATCATCTTGTGCTTTAAGCACTTGTTCTACCTGAGTGGTAACCATAGAAGCATGTTTACTAATAAGTTTAAGGTCATTTTTAACTATAGACATATAATCACTCAAGTGTTCAATCATATAAGCATTACGTTTCAATTTTCTACCAACATAATCATTGAAGTTTTCTTATTTAACAATAAAATTATCAAACTCATCCAAGCATTGGTTAGCAGACTTATTACGAGGAATATCACTTTCATCAAATATATATAGAGAATTTATCTTTACTACCTGTGTCAGATTATTAAGACCATGTATTTCTTTAACAGGTAGTAAATTCTTAACATCTTCAGCTTTAGTGCCCTTTTCTTTCATAGATTTCTTTGGCTCTTGCATATCTTCAGGATTGAGAAATAGAATACCCCTTTTCTTCGGAGTTGGCTTAGGAGTTGGTTCAGCAAGTGTCCAATCATTATCATTACTCAATATATTATTCAATAACAATTCAGCTTACTCAACAGTTCTTTCCCTGAAAACACAATCATCACAACTATCCAGGTGGTCTCCAAAAGCATCGGTTAGTCCATTATAAAAGATAAAGTATTTCATTTTTCTTGAGAAGATGATCAGGCAAAGCATTAAGTAATCGGAGAAGCCTCCCCTAAGCTTGTGGGAGACTCTCTTCTTCAATTTGCACAAAATTATATATTTTCCTTAATGCAGCTTGTTTCTTATGAGCAGGGAAATATTTAGCAGAGAAGTAATAAATCATATCCTGGGGACCACGCACACAACCAGGAGCAAGAGAATTAAACCATGTTTTAGCATCACCCTTTAATGAGAACGGAAATAACTTAAGGATATAGTAGTAACGTTTTTTTCCTCATGCATGAATAGGGTGGCTATATCATTCAATTTCATAAGATGTGCCACAACAGTTTCAGATTCATAGCCATAAAAAGGATCATATTTAACCAAAGTAATTAACTCGGGATCGACGGAGAAATCATAATCCTTATCAGAAATACAGGTAGGTGAAGTAGCAAAAGCAGGGTCATATTTCATTCTAGCATTCAAAGACTTTTCTTTCAGCTTAGCTAACAGTTTCTTAAGATCATATCTATCTTTGCAAGCAAAAAGGTCTCTAGCAGTTTTCTTCATCCATAACATAACCCTCAGGCACATCAGGCAATTCATATCTAGAGGGAGAATCTTCATCATCACTTTCATCAAAATTATCTGTTTCAATAATTTCATTCTCCCTAACCCTAGCAAGTTGTTCATTCAGAAATTCACCTAATGGCACAGTATTATCAAGCATAGAAGTAGTTTCATCATAAGCATCATGCATAGCAGAAGTGGCATCATCAATAACATGAGACATATCAGAATCAATAGCAGGAGTAGGTGTCACAAGTTTACTCAAAATAGAAGGAGAATCAAGTGCAGAGCTAGATGGCAGTTCCTTACCTCCCCTCGTAGTTGAGGAAAAAATCTTGGTTCTTTCATCTTTCAAGTTCCTCATAGTGATCAACAGATATAAATCCCAAGTGACTCAAAGAATAGAGTTATGCTCCCCGACAACGGCGCCAGAGAGTAGTCTTGATAACCTACAAGTATAGGGGATCGCAACAGTTTTCGAGGGTAGAGTATTCAACCCAAATTTTTTGATTCGGCACAAGGGGAGCCAAAGAGTACTCTTAATTATTAGCAGTTGAGTTGTCAATTCAACCACACCTTAAAGACTTAATATCTGTAGCAAAAAAATTAGTAGCAAAGTAGTATGAAAGTAACGATAACGGTGGCAAAAGTAACAGTAGTAGTTTTTGTTACAATCGTAACAGTGGCAACGGAAAAGTAACTAAGGAAAGATCAATATGTGAAAAGCTCGTAGGGAATGGATCAATGATGGATAATTATGTCGGATCTGATTCCTCCTGCAACAGTTATAACATAGGATGACACAGAACTAGCTCCAGTTCATCAAGTAATGTAGGCATGTATTCCGAATATAGTCATACGTGCTTATGGAAAAGAATTGGCATGACATCTTTTGTCCTACCCTCCCGTGGCAGCGGGGTCCTATTGGAAACTAAGGGATATTAAGGCCTCCTTTTAATAGAATACCGGACCAAAGCATTAACACTTAGTGAATACATGAACTCCTCAAATTACGGTCATCACCGGGAATGGTCCTGATTATTGTCACTTCGGGGTTACCGTATCATAACACATAGTAGGTGACTATTGACTTGCAAGATAGGATCAAGAACTCACATATATTCATGAAAACATAATAGGTTCAGATCTGAAATCATGGCACTCGGGCCCTAGTGACTAGCATTAAGCATAGCAAAGTCATAGCAACATCAATCTTAGAACATAATGGATACTAGGGATCAAACCCTAACAAAATTAACTCGATTACATGGTAAATCTCATCCAACCCATCACCGTCCAGCAAGCCTATGATGGGATTACTCACGCATGGCGGTGAGCATCATGAAATTGGTGATGGAGAAAGGTTGATGATGACGATGGCGACGGATTGCCCTCTGCAGAGCCCCGAACGGACTCCGGGTCAGCCCTCCCGATGGAGATTAGGGCCTGGCGGCGGCTCCGTACCGTAAAACGCGATGAATTCTTCTCTCTGGTTTGTTTTCTCTCCGAACGTGAATATATAGAGTTGAAGTTGACGTCGGTGGAGTCTCAGGGGGCCCACGAGGCAGGGGGCGCGCCCTAGGGGGGCGCCCTGCACCCTCGTGGACAGGGTGTGGGCCCCCTGATGCTGATTCTTTCGCTAGTATTTTTTATTAATTCCAAAACGTGTCTCCGTGAATTTTTAGGTCATTCTGAGAATTTTTATTTCTGCACAAAAATAACACCATGGTAATTCTGCTGAAAACAGCGTCAGTCCGGGTTAGTTCCATTCAAATCATGCAAGTTAGAGTCCAAAACAAGGTCAAAAATGTTTGGAAAAGTAGATACGTTGGAGACGTATCATAACTCCCTTAGTGGATCTGCTCCACCACTTCTTCTTCTTGTGGTCGACCGCCGCTGACCAATGCTCCGGATGTGTGTCGCTCCAAGCCGTGGCCTCGAAGGCGGGTGATGGCATCGACATGGGGATCAATCATGAAGCCGAGGGCTTCTAGTGGCAGTGGGTGTATGTGGACGCGGCTCAATCCAGCCCTCTTCTGCAGATCCCCACATCTCTGGCGGTGGTAAGCTCCAAATGGGCACACGAGAGGCTCACTGACCCGAGGCTGAAGCAGGTCATGGAGAGGATGGCAGGCTTGAGGGAGGCAGGAGTGACGAGGACGATGGTGGTGAAGGAATTTCTCCGTCGGCGCATCACTCCTCTTCTGTGCCATTCTCGCCCCATGTAGGCCTTGACCCGTTCAGAAGATATGATGCGCCTCCGGTCAGGCCACCTGTCCCCCGATATGTTGGACGAGATATCCCGAGTTCTGACTGGTCGAGTGCCAGGCAAGCTCCACGAGAAAGGGCATCCCCTGTACAACTACACCAACAGGGTGGCCCTCGCGGAGAGGATGTCGCGCTTTGACCAGTGGGGGTTGGTCCCCGAGGACCAGGTGGGGCCTCGAAACAACCCCTTCTTGGCAATTCCAGGCCCTATGGGCTCCGCGGTTAGAGCGCCATTGGTGACGGCGGAGGGGCGTGCCGAACCACCCACTACGTAGCGGCCCGCCCATGTGCTTACGAACGACGGTGGCGTCGTCCCGCCCAAGGGCGTGGTCACCGCCTCAAACATGGGGAGCCACGTGTCGAACTCAAGGGTGCCAACTCCGGGCCTCGTCCCTCTCGGAGCAGGGGGCGGCCGGAAGACTGTGTCGGCTCGCCATCGCAGGCCCTAAAGAGGAGGAAGTGGGTCGCCACGAACGAGTAAGTGCCCTGCTCTCCCTGATTCTTGCCTGGCAAGCTTCTCCAAGTTCTTGCTTCTCAGGTCTTCTTCAGGCGGAGAAGCGAGGGCGCCCCCACCGCCTCCTCCCAGGGATGCGGGGCAAGCGGCGGCAACGCGTTCCTTGGGCCTTGCGGCCGAGTCCATGCGTGCGGTGACGGTTGCAACTTCCTTGAGGCGACCTCTAGCGGGCCTCCGCGCTGTATCCCCGGCGCCCTCCATCGAGACCGGCGTCAAGCTTGCAAGGGCGATGCCACAACTCATCCCGTCGACTCCTGCCGGTGGCCGAATCCACTGCGGGTCGACGGCCCCCACGGGTTGGGTGTCGAGCCTGCACAAGGCTACGCCCCGGGTAGGGGAATCAGATAGGGGATCAGCCTGCCCCCGGTCCCCGGCGAGCACGCCGGACCTTCCCGTGCCTCCACCGTGGACGGGAGCATGGGAGAGGCCCAGGCCGGGCGTTGGAGCTCGCAAGCACCCGTGGCGTCGTCAGGCACGACCTTCTCCGGGACGCGAGGGGCGCACTAAACCGGCTCGAAACGGAGCTTCGCGACGTCGACTCGTGTCTTGAGGCCAAGCACTTGCGCCTGGCGCACGGGTGGCACCAGCTTGAAGTCGTCGTCAGCCTTAGTCACCTGCAGCACGAGTCTGCTCGCTCGAAGGACGAGATGTCCTCCGTCGTAGCGAGAGAGGCCCGCGACCGCGCCTTCGAGGAGGCCGAGGTCGTGAAAATCCGTGAGCATGAGTTCCTGGACTCAATCGTCGTCCTGGAGCGGAAGGGTCGTCGGTGCGAGAATTGAGGCTCCACGCTCTTGAAGATGCATTGGCGCTAGTGGCGTCCGAGCAAAGCCTGAAGCACGAGCGGCTAAAGGTGATGGAGCGCCAAGTAATAGATGTCGAAGCTTCACTTGCCCAGCGCGAAGGAGAGGTTAGTGCCTCCTTGGCCTCCTCGGAGGCGATGGTTCAAGCGAAGATCGAAGAGGAGACCGCGAGGGCCCGTCGGGCGCTTGTCAAGGACCACCACCAGAAGCTCAAGCTTCAGGAGACCCATTTCTGCGCTCGTCGTGGAGAATTAAAGGACGAGATCGTTAGCCTCAAGAAGAAGCTAGCCGAGGCAGACAAGCTCTAGAAGACCGCACTGGACGCCCAAGCCGCGGCCGAAGCCGAGTTGGCATCCCTTTATCAGCAAGTGGGGGATGTCACTTCCCTCATGGAGCGGGCAGCTGACGAGGCGAACCAGGCTCGGGGGTTGCAGCACACGCGCTCCGAGATGTTCTAAGACCTCGAGCGGAGGGCTCGCCGTGCCCTAAACTCCATCTGTAAGGAGAGTGTCTCCAGCCCGCTCGTGCCCGATGACGCAAGCTACGTCGCCTTCTTCACTAGGATCGTGGAGCGGGTCGAGGGAGGTGCGAAGAAGGTGGGCAAGCTCGTGGAAGAGGAAATCTGTGACCTCCTTGTGCAGGCGTCGATGCGCATCTTTGGTCATCTCCTTCGTTCCGACCCCGACTTCAACTTCGAGGCCGTGATAGCCCCCGTGCCTAGGGTGATTCGCGACACCCTGGGGGAGAGGGTGGAGGACCATGTGGATGTTCTGATTGCATGGTTTGCCCCTGACAGCCACGAAGACCAGCACGAAGCAGAGGGGCATGGGACTGACGAAAGCGATGATGACGACATGTCTCCTTAGGCCGTCTTCCTTCTGTTTACCTGTTGACACTTGTGTATGGCCCCACGGGGATGTAAAGGGTGTTGACGGAAACTCCTTAATGATGTACCGAACCGTATTTGTGCCTTCCTAGGCTGCTTTTCCTTTATGCTTATTCTGTGTTCATAGCCCCGAGCAAGGGTTGATTGTCACTAGTATGTCGGGTTGCGATGCCCGGGCAAGGCCAAGAGATGAGCACCCCTGAGGAGAGAGGCTGAGGGCAACACGCGCCTGCTGGCTCGCTCATGAGCGCCGCATGAGGGCTTAGATACCAGAGTCCTGGTGAGGTGGTGTGCACAGGGGTAGACCCGTGGCCGTTGCTGCCTAGGTCCTTAATGCCACTGGGGCTGGCCCAAGCGCAAGCACCATGGCAAGCCCCCGCTCGCGGGACGCTCAGGAGGGGGACATTGGGCAGTCGTTGCTACTTTTTTGGAAGAAATCCAAGAAAGGAAACACCGCAAGGATAAAACACCAACCCTTCTCTGAGCAAATACACAAAAACTTCGAGCTTTATTCAGGGAAATCACAAACTCGGTTTACAAGCAAAAAAGGGAAAAGTTGTCGTGTCTGGCGCCTACACTCGTCTTCCCACCAGCACGGAGCATGGGGCCTCCACTTGGGCGTGGGCATAGTCGTTGTTCAACCGTCCGCCAGCGCGGAGCATGGGGCTTCCAGTTGGGCGTGGGGGAGAGTTCCCACGAGGTCGTGGAACGGTGCACCGGAAGGCTCCGGGGCGTGTACAGACCACCTCATTATTATGTGAGAATGTCACGGGTAGAACTTGTGGAGGTGATGGATGTTTCAGTCGTTCTGCACGGGGACCCCGTCCTCCGTCTCCAGGTGCGCGGTGCCTGGCCTGGAGACGTGGGCAACCCTGAACGGGCTTTCCCACATGGGCGAGAGCTTATGAACGCCCTCCCTGAAGAGGACCCGCCTCAGGACGAGGTCTCCAAACTCAAGAGTCTGAGGGCGGATGTTGCGGCTATGGTAACGCCGCAAGGCCTGCTGGTACCTCGCGGCGCGGAGGGAGGCCTGACGGTGGGCCTCCTCGCCGAGCACAAGATCAGTTCCCCGCGAGGCACCATGGCGTGTTTCGTCAAATGCCAAGACTCGTGGGGAACCATGCTTGATCTCAGAAGGGAGGACGGCCTCCGCCCCTAATGTCGCTTGAACTACGTCGATATTTCTCCAAAAAGGAAGGGAAGATGCAACACAGCTACGGTAGGTATTTTCCTCAGTTATGAAATCAAGGTATCAATCCAGTGGGAGAACCAAGCAACAGTATATAAATGGTACCTGCCCACAAAGAACAAATACTTGCAACCCGACGCGTAAGAGAGGTTGCCAATCCCTTTACGGTAAAAAGATAGATAGATTTATGGTAGATTAGATAAATAACTCTTGATAAAACGTGAAATAAAATAAGTAATAAAAAAGTGCAGCAATGTATTTTTGGGTTTTTTAAATAATAAATAGGTCCTTTGCAGAGGAAAGTAGGAATTTATAGAGGTGCCAGAGCTTAAAGCTTAAATTGGGAGATAAAACTTTTTAAGAGGCATATTTTTCCCGTCAAGGAAAAATGACCGAGAAATTCCCAATACTTTCCATATTAGATATATCATAGATGGTTCCTAAACAGAAAATATGAATTTATTTCTTTTTCCACCATTCTTTCACAATCCATGGGTTAGCCGTATCCACGAGTGTTTCTCGTACCAACACTTTTAAAGGAATTTATTGTTTAACAACATAGAATAAAAAATTCATTTCTAGGCTAGTCATCCCTATTACCATCATACTCTCGTGCAATGACAAGTGAATAAACACTCATACTGAGAATAACACATCTAGCATGAAAAATATTACCCAACTCCTACAACTTCATAAGCGATACGAGCACACAAAAAGGAAGTTTTATTTAAAAAATTAGAGATGCACATACAAAGCTTAGAACGGCACGAAAATACCGCATATAGGTAGGTATGATGGACTCATATGACAAAACTGAGTTTAAAGATTTTGAATGCACAAGTAGTATTTCTACTTAGTATAAGTGGAGGCTAGCAAATAGATTAAGAAGCAACCAACCAAAAAACGAAAAATTAAATAAACAAGCATTAAGCATAATTAACACATAATAATGCACCACAAGTAGTATTTTCATCATAACAATTCTAGTATTTTGACCATGAAAATTATTTTTGTATGAACCACGACAAATTGTAGTGCATGCATCATGGTAAATTTCAGTAATTCATCATAGCAATTTTAGTTTCTGTTACATGGAAAATTTGAGTCATCGACCTTGCATTTTTAAAGTAATTGACAACAGATTTCTTTTTAGTTGTGAACCATGTCAAAATTATTTCATGGATCATGACAAATTTTAGTAATTCACCATCACAAGTTTAGTTTCTTAATTCCCTTTTCTATAACATGTCAAAATTTATTTTAAATGTAGAATAAAAAATTAATTGAAACATATCATAACAACTTTGATGGCATAACACCATGAAATTTATGTGCAATGAACATGGCAACTTTCAACCCCAAAAAATCATCAAAGCATATCGATATGAAATCTAGTTTCAAAGATCTCGTCGCGACGAATTTAATGTTAAAAATGGTTTTTCAATCGGACTTTTCATTTAAAAGATAAAAAAATAAAAACCCAAAAGATTCCCATTGACATCATTAGTTTTGTCATTCCAAAAGATTTTCACTGACACCATCAGTTTCGTCATTTATACATGCATGCGGTGACATGGCATAATGTATACTAACGGGGCGGGCGTTTGGTCCGGGGGTCCTCGTGCCACATGTGTGGCAGATATCAGCATCCCAAAAATAAAGCCTCCAGATTCCTTTCAAAAGCAAAAACAGAAAATCTAGGCCTGCCGGTGAGCTACACGGAATCTTCTAGTGCCTCGCTTGCAAGCAATATCAAACGAGACAACACCACCTAATGAAAGAGAATTGGTGTTAGCTCCACGCCACAGCTTGTGCTGAAACAATGGATTCCGTAATCATGTGATCCGTATGATTAGGTGCTCAAAATAGGTGTCAGCGGCTCCAGGACACCGCTGCCACCATTGAGAACTATAACTTTGCCTTCTGAATCAACATCTACGATAGCGGAATCACCTTCTTTGACCTCGCCAGCCAGCATCTTTTCTGCCAGGCTGTCTTCCAACAGCCTCATGATAGCGCGCCGCAGTGGCCTGGCACCGTAGCTTGGGTTGTAGCCGTCATCCACCACCCTATCTCTGAATCTTTCAGTCACTTGAAGGTCGATTTCCTTTACCTTCAGCCTGTCAAACACTTCTTTCAGCATAATGTCTGCAATTTCCTTCACCTCCAGCTTTGTCAGCTGGCGGAAAACAATCATCTCATCCAATCTGTTCAAGAACTCAGGCCGGAAGTACTGCTTTAGCTCCTCAGTCACCAGGCTCTTAATCCTGTTGTAGCTGGTGTCCTTCTCATCATAGTCAAGGTCAAATCCGATCTTGCGGCCTCCCTTCTCAATGACACTGCTTCCAACATTAGATGTCATGATCAACAGCGTATTCTTGAAATCAACAGTCCGCCCCTTGCTGTCAGTCAATCTTCCATCTTCCAGTATTTGAAGCATCATGTTGAAGACGTCTGGATGTGCCTTTTCGATCTCATCAAAGAGAACTACTGTGTAAGGGCGACGACGAACTGCTTCAGTTAATTGACCACCCTCAGTATAGCCAACATATCCGGGTGGCGACCCAATTAGTTTCGAAACAGTATGTCTCTCCATGAACTCACTCATATCAAGCCTGATCATGGCTTCCTCAGAGCCAAAGTAGTACGATGCCAAAGCTTTAGCAAGTTCTGATTTACCAACACCGGTTGGTCCAGAGAATATAAAACTAGCAATAGGTCTGTTTGGGTTCTTGAGGCCAACACGGGCTCGACGGATTGCACGGCTAATAGCTTTCACAGCCTCGTCCTGGCCAATGATACGTTGATGCAGTGTTGCCTCCATCTTCAGGAGACGGTCAGATTCATCAGCGGAAACCTTCTCGACAGGTATTCCAGTCCAAGAGGAGACAATATGCTGGATATCTGCCTCCGTGACCAAAGGACCAACTTCACCAGACTCGCTCTCTGCCTTAAACATTTCCTTGCTCTTGTCAATGATGGCCGTAATCTGTGCCTTCAGTTCCATTTCTCTGTCTCTTAGTTCCCCAGCCTGTCAAACAATAAGTTGGTAGGGAAAGATCAAAAGGTAATACCAGGGAGTGGTACACTTCAGTGCTGCAATAGCAGAGGAAAAAAATATGACCAATCTGGGAGGGTTTCCATGCACAATATTACTACTCTCATTCCAAAATAAATGATCTTCACTTTGCACAACCACCAACATGCAACTTTGACTCTTTTTGTATATGAATATGTCGATAAACATTAAGAAATTATATTGTGAAACTATTTTGCAGGAAATCTAACGATACAAATTGCACCTAAGCAACCTCAATAGATTTTATTAGTTGTTTAAGAATAGACTGATAGAGAAAATTTTGACTGCACACTTTCAAAAGCCTCGTGGATGGGCTCTTGGCCAGCACAATGGTGTCTCCCCACCGGCACAAGTTTCGAACCCTGTGGATGAGATTTAACCACATTGGTTAATTTCATGAGAACATGTATCTCAAACCTTCTCTTAATTAGCGCATCTCCAACTAGACCCCCTATTCCGCCCCATTTGTCCCGGGGGACAGCCCAAACACTTCCCGGATAGAAAAATGCAACCCTGCCGGAGCCCCCATACCCAGCCCATATGTTTGGGCTGTTCGGCACACCTCAAACCGCCCAGACGCGTCCGCCACGTCAGACCCGACAGGGCGGACCCACCCCAAATCACCCAAATTGACCGCCCTCTCCCTTGCGTCAGCCCTCCCTTTCCTGCATCTGCACCGTCGTCCTCTCCGATCTTGTTCCACGTCCGCGCCACCGACCTCCTCCGTCCTAGTCGCCCAACGCCCGCTCCACCGTCCGCCCGCTGACATGGACGATGGGTTGACCGAGTCTGTGGAGGTCCCGACCATTGGAAATAAAGCAAAGACCATCACCCGCAAGGACCAGCCTATCCGGCAGTGGGCCTGCAAGAAGGCCGAGAAGCAGGCTGCAACGGAGGATGTCCTCGACTTAGAGTTCATCGCATCACGTCCGTCTACCACGCCCATGCCCTCGGGCACTCCCGCGTCGTACGGTATTCTGGCTCCGCAATGGGCGGGCATCCCGGATGACTTCACGCGACAGGACCCGACTTACGAGTTGGCATGGCACATGCCCATGGACTATTCAACGATATGTCACAACCAAACCCATAGGTAATTTGTGCACATTTGCATTATTGGACCAATTTTAGGATCGTAGTTTCTTGCGGGGCAGGTTTAGGAGTCTGTGATGGGCGATCAAGAGCGGCCAAAAGATGGGCGATCAAAATTCGCCTTTCTTTTGATATTGGGCAATCATCGAGCACACAAAAAAAGACCAAGACAAGAGGAAATGCATACTTAACCCACGAAGATATCTTGTTGTGTAAAGTTTGGTTGGCCACAAGCATGGATCCTATATGTGGAACTGAGAAAAATGGCTCGAAGTATTGGGGAAAAAAATCACGCACGGTACCATGAACACAAGCACTACATGGAACCGCATCCAATCCATACCGACCACAATAAGAGCTCTCTCCAACATAGACGGACCGCCATCCAAGAGTCTGTGAGCAAGTTTTGCGATGTCTTTGCTCAAGTGGTGAATAGGAACCAAAGTGGCATTGGAGTCCAAGGCCATATAAGCTGTGTTTGCCCATTTTTCTTGTTTGCTTCATTTCTTGAATCACTAGAGATACTAAGCTCCTTAGGAACGGGGCTCCCTGGTAAATCGAGGTTGTGGTGGGCATTGCATGGGCCCTTTTGACAGGGGTGATTCAAGTTGGCTGGATGGTTGGGCCTATTCATCGGCAATTTGTGCCTGGCATGTTGCTCCTGCGACCGGTCCAACTGAGAGAAAGAGAAAGTGCATGCACGTCTCCCCTTTCCTCTTCCTCCTCTCGCCCCTTTCCCCTGGTCTTCGCCGCCGCCACCCCACTGCTACACCGCCGCTTCCTCCCCACATCCAGGTCATTTGCCCCCACCTCCATCACTCTCTATCCCATTATGCCCATCCTTCTATTGCCATCAGTGACGGCAATCCTGGTGAAGCTGAGCCACAATGCCCTGCTTCTAGAGAGTCCGCCATCAAGGATGGTGTGGACCTTGTCAAGGAGCACCATTGCTCGTGCCTCCTCACGCTCATGCTAATTTTGCGGGCTCCATCAGCCGAAAAGGGAGGAGAAGGAAGAGAGGTACAAGGTTCTTGGATGTGCAAAGGGAGAGGATAGTGTTTGACCAGGAGAGGGTTCAGGGTAGGATGATCATCGAGACAGAGGACGAAGATGGAGAAGACGAAGAAATTGGAGGAAATGAAGCTTGAGAAGGCCAAGGCATATGAGACCATTGAGCTTGAGAGAGAAGATAAGGCTCGCGAGGATCAGGGAGGAGTTGAGGATCATGTTAGCCGACTGTAGCCTCATGGATGACCATGCCAAGGAGTGGTTCACCAACCAAAAGAAGGAGATCAACGAGTGCAATAAAGGTGATTGATTCATTCGTGTGTCGCCTATTTATGAATTGTTGGATTTTATTTGTTGTGGATTATTTTGGCTTGGGTTGAATTGCTAAATTCTATGATTGTTGAATTGGTTGTATGTTATATTGATCAAATGATCTAAGTACATGCCTTATGGATTTGAGGTTTTGGATGTGAGGGTGGGGTTGCCCGGGCAGACAAATGGGGGTCTATCGGCTATGTTACAAAAAATCCAAGGCGCATAGTCGATCATCCGAGGACCAAGCAATTACATGAGACACGACACTGATATGGCTACATCCCCGGGGCTTGACTATGGGCGCTACTCCCCGTGACACCGTCACAATACCGCACACTGGCCACCCGGGCGCCGGCACACACCGCTGGCTACCCTTGCATGTCTGTGCTATTATGTTGGCATAGGTTACATCGTGTGTCTACCCCCACTATATGAGAGGCCTAGGATACAAGTGTCCTACTAGGACATGACTCCATACCCTGTAACACAATACAGCTCAGAGTCCAACTGTAACCTACATTGTACACAATATTCGACACAACTCTAACAAACTCCACCTTGGCGAATATTCTTCACCACCATGAATTCGCCAATGCGTCAAACTTTCAAGTACATTGGACTTGAGCTTATCCCGTGAGTACAACTGCTACTCCAAAGACCCCATATGACTCCACCTGCAACTTGTAGTCCCTTCTTTTCTTGACCATAGTCAACGCTCGAGCGAAATCAAGTTCCACTTTACTCTAGTTTGCGCTCCCAACTTCCAGAGTGTCCGTTCAACACCATAACACACTGATCACTGACCTGCGTGAAAGTGAACAACTCACATATTGGGTGTCACACATAAGAGTTACCTGAACTCAACATCATCGCTCTTCCTTGACCGCTTGTCTGAAACTTGAAGGAATTTCACCGCTGGTTGTAGTCATCCCGAGTCAAATTCGCAATTGTCTCACCACATGTATGACCACCAGAGCCCTGGCCCGTCTCCATGTCCCATGCATACAGCAAGCCTTGCCGCTATTACCGCGTCGAGCCTCTGCTGTATTGGTCGAGTATCAAGGGTCGCGAACCCACACCACTCAACCCCCACTGCAGAGTACCACCAATCATCATCAACCGATGACGAGTTCCACGCTTCCAACAGACCACTAGGCTCCAGTCCGAACTACGTGCCTCTCGCTTTTTTCCCGGCTGAAATAGGCTTCGATTCTCTGGATCCTTACACCGTAGCCCCTCAATTCAGCTTCACCTTCAACAAGACTCCATGGTAGATGATCACTCCACCCTCACGCCCCCGTCGACTTCAAACTCTCATGTGCACCGTCTTGAATCAACCTCACACCATAGTCTTGTCGAAACAATACAAGCCCTCAAGCCCGTGCCACGTGTTTCCACACCCCAGAAGTCGGTCACCATCGGCATCACGCTCTTATGTCATCGTTGCTGATCCCACTACCATCTTCTGTTCCGACCGACATCCAAGATGATCCGTCAGACTATCAAGCCCGACCTAGCTGAACTTGTCCGGCTGCACGATATGCTCGAGACTCCACAAGCCTTATACGCACATCACCAATCTGCCATTGTCATGGTAAAACCTCGTGTGCAATTAGCAACACTTCCAAATGAAATTTTCACTTTCCTGGTAGTCTCCTCCATGGGTGCACCAAGCCTTTGCCCATACCCCCCAAAGTACTCTTTATTTATTGTGTTGTTGTCCATGCCACGTCAATACCATATATAATGCAGATTTTTTTTGTCCAAACAAATCTCTCGGTCTTGATTCCTTCTGCTCCCTACTCATAGCACAACGCAACAACCAACAAAGGCGCATAGCACCCTTGCACAACGCACGTGCACACCTGCACACCACAAATCACAAACTGCCAGTGCCCTCGCGACCACGCAACTGCTCCACTTGCATGCGACCGCACGCCTCACGCCAGCCCATGCCTTGGGCCGGCCGGCTGCCATCCGCCTGCGCTGCTGCTCCTGCCTCGGCCGCTACCGGACCTGCATCCCGCGCTACACCATGGGTTGGGCCTTCGCGCCTCGCACGCTGTTGCCGCTCCTGGTTTCGATCGGATCGATCCATCTGATCTGACCACTGCTTGCGCGATACGTCGCATCGCCGCCGAGAACTTCTACCTGCTTCCAATTGCTTCTTCCACTCTCGTCGAGAACCACGCCGCAGCCGACTGCATCTCAAACTCGATACTTCCTCTTAGATCAACAATCCGCAAACTCCACGCAACCTTGCTCTGATACCACTTGTTAGAATAAATCCAAGGCGCATAGTCGATCATCCGAGGACCAAGCAATCACACGAGGCACGACACCAATATGGCTACATCCCCGGGGCTTGACTATATATGAGAGGCCTAGGATACAAGTGTCCTACTAGGGCACGACTCCATTCCCTGTAAACACAATACAACTTAAGAGTCCAACTGTAACCTACATTGTACACAATATTCGACACAAATCTAACAGGCTCCTGCCCGCAGACGCGTCCACGAACATATAAGGGATCAAATTAGGCAAAGTGTGGTTAGAGATGCTCTTAGAAGTCATAGGGGCTCCTCCCCCTCGTGGTCTCATTCTAAAAGCATCAACTGCTTGAAATAGAGGTATAGTAACTCGAGTTGTCAATTGGTGAGACAATGTGTGTGGATATGATCTACACACGTAAGCACAAGATTCCGATGTATGCATGCTTCATGCATAAACCCATCTAAGATCCCACCTGATAGTGAGCTTAAGTCGGATGGGTGCATGTATTATTTAAATTTTGATATTGAGGATCGTCCAGTTGAAATGGAGGCAGATGATGGTGAGCCTGATGGCTTACCTTTGGATCCTAGGAAGGACAATGATCAGCACAACATTGATAATGCTGGGAAGGATGGCAATTTTGGTGCCAAGGGCCCTCCTGGTATACTCCTGGCCTTTTTTCCATGCACTCGATGTATTCGGCATTAATGGATATACAGGCCAGGTTTAGGTCTAGAAGTTTATGGCGTCTTAAATTACCGTTGAAGATAAAAGTATTACTTTGGTTTCTCTGCCAAGAAATTATACTAAGGATAATATAGTCAAACAGATGTGGCAAGGGGATACTCGTTGTAGCTTCTGTTATGAACAAGAAACCATTCAACGTCTCTTTTTCTATTGTTGTTTGGCACGTATCGCATGGCATGCTTTGTTTTTTAGCCTTTAATATCACCCCACCCCATAGTATTTCGCATATTTTTGGGGGTTGATAAATCTTTAAGATCTCTTATTCTAGTTGAGGCAGTAGCAGTGTTTTGGCCCATCTGGCTATGCAGAAATGATGTCGTCTTCTACAAGAAAAAAGTGCATTCCTTCATGCAGGTGCTACTCTCATGT
Organism: Triticum aestivum; assembly: GCF_018294505.1. Lineage (NCBI taxonomy): Eukaryota > Viridiplantae > Streptophyta > Magnoliopsida > Poales > Poaceae > Triticum > Triticum aestivum. The sequence continues at coordinate 281,208,011 of NC_057809.1, forward strand.
ACCAGTTGGCTGCGGTTATCAGCGTTATTACAGAAGGCATAACACAAGGTGCTGATGGAGCTTGGTGCAAAGAAGCTTGAGTAGATACCAGGGCATTTATGTCCCGGTTTGGATACCATGCCACTGATAGGCCTCTTCATGTTTAGGATAGTTTTGATTCGTATGAGGTGTAGTTATTCCATGTTTTTGATTTTGCCCTCCTTTTGGCGAGATCAAGTTTTTTATTTCTGATAAACATTGTACTAATAAGGTTGGCTATATGCATCTAAGGATGCAGTGGCCAGGGGCAATAAAAGCTTCAAAAAAAATTCTAAAAAAAAGTAACACGAGTTGCTACTAATACATGCATTCTTTAAAAGACAGCACATTAGCTCAGAGCACATTTGCAAGAAAGGTACCTTCTCAAAATCTTGGCCACGTACTGCCTCGTTCTTATCCTTGGTAACCTGGCGGAGTTCTTTGTCCAATTCTTTGGCTTCATCAGGGAGCTGCGACACATTTTCATACTTAGATAAAAAAGCATCACCGTATGTAAACTGGGTAACAATAAACTGTGTACTGATACCTGAGCATGCCTCAATCTGACGCGTGATCCAGCTTCATCAATCAGGTCGATAGCTTTGTCAGGCAGGAAACGATCACTGTATGACAATAATAAAACTTACACACTTATCAAAAATTAGAATGTTTGTAGCTACTGTGTAGAGCTCTAGTTCTACCCAAAGACAACATATATCTAAGTTTGTAACAACGAAACTACAAATCTCATCGTAATCACTAGGCTGAACCTAATATCGGCCTCAATATCCACCTCGCACTAACATTATTTCTTTTCTGCATCGGGAATTAACTAGATGACATGGAGAAGCCAGCACACATAAATGAACATCTGCAGTGCCTAAGTTAGTTTGTCGCTTATTATTAAGATTAATATTTTCAATTCTATCTAGCAACTGCTCATGGATATCGGAACAACTAAGAAATAACACAATAATTAACAAATTAAATGAGTTGGTTGATGTTTGGTTAGGTGCTGACTGCAATACACCTTTCTCCACAATTATGATACACAACATTGTTCTACTGACTTCCATTCTCTGAACTTCTTAATTTTCACCATCTTAAGTTATGGATAAACTAACAGAACAAGCCTGGCTTTAAAATTTGTAGAAATTAACACTGAAAAAATTACTAAGACATCTTGTAATTGGCCAAAAAATTGGTGTAGAATTAAATTTTTCTAAATGTTCAGGAACCATTGACGTTAAACAGAACATGTGCAACTTCAAATCAAGCTACCGCAAGACTGGACAAACTTCAACTCTGCAAACATTTTAAGAACTCATAGGACAAACCAGATCTTATACTAGTGCAAACCTGATATACTGGTATGACAATTTCGCAGCAGCAACAAGAGCATCATCTGTATATTGCAGCTTATGGTGAAGCTCATATCTCTCACGAAGACCTCTCAAAATTTGTATGGTTTCATCAACAGTCGGTTCTGGAACCTTGACTGGCTGAAATCTTCTCTCCAGTGCCGGATCTTTCTCAATATGCTTTCTGTACTCGTCCAGCGTTGTGGCACCAATACACTGACGAAAGAAAATATCAAGTCATCAACCATATGGAAAACACAGATATGTGAAGTGTTGAACTGGTATGGGCCTTGTGGCCCAATCCACTCTGGTCCAGAAGGACTAAGCCATGTAGGGGGAAGGCTAACCTAGATAAGGAGGAGCCAGATGCTGTCTGCTATGGTGCGCGGCTACAGACACGAGTGAGGCACTTCTCGCGACTCAACATGGTATCAGACCTAGGCAGCGAGGCCCGATGGGAGTGCGGCAACGGCGGGGCTCATCTCGGCGAGGACTCCTTCTCCCCATTATTCCCTCCTTTCTCCCTCTCAAGGCTGTGCGGCGGCTCGCCTCTCGCAGTTGGAGTGCGCCCGCGGCTGTGTGCGAGCGAGGGAGGCAAGGAGGCGGCGTGCTGAGCTGCATGGGTGAGCATGCGGGGGTGGCTGGTGTCGCGCTGCTGGAGCTGCTGCTGTTGTTGCTGTGTGCAGCTGCTAGCCAGGGGGAGGGGACCGTGCAGCTGGAGTGCTATGCTGCTTCGTGCTGTTGGAGGCTGTTTGCAGAGGAGAAGAAGGCCGTGGAGGCTGCTTGTTCCTGCTGCTGTTTGCAGAGAAGGCTGCGACTGGGCTGCTCTGCTGCTGCTACTGAGTGTTTGGTGCGGAGCACCCCATGGACTCTACACCAACACCGCAAGCGCGAAGTGAACCGATGACTAGAGCATGCGCACTTGCTATTGAAAACAAGGTTAACTCCTCTTGAAACTACCCTTCATTTCGTATGAGACATGCCTACTACCTCAAGCGGAGACCCTATGCATACTCAGGTACCAAGGAAGCAACCAAAGCCATTGCGGAAGAGGAGCACCGAGAAGAGAAGGAGAAGGATCCTTAAGAACCCAGTACTACCGGGCACCACCCTGGTACTACCGGCCCCATGGTACTTCCAGGCCTACTACTGGCCTCGACGACCCCTGCGGTGCCAAGCTACTGTTTTGGGCCGGCACTTCACCGGCACCAGCCCGGAACTACCGGCTCCGACACCAGAACTACAGGCCTGGACGGCACCAGTGCCCAGGTGCCAGTACTTCCGGCCCTACTCCGGCCGTGCAAACTTCAGGCCACACAGAACTACCGACCATGACCCCAGAACTACCGGCCACCAAACCGGTACTACTGGCCTGCCTGCGCGCAGTGAGTTGGGCCACGGCCTATGTACCCCTCTCTACCTCCCTAGACTATATATTCCATGCCTAGATTTCGAATTAGAGTTAGCAAAGTATATTAGACAAAACAAAGATGGCCCTGCTCATCTACCTCTCCAATTGGAGAAGAATCCCAAGGGATTATCAACACCGCCCTTGTGGGGAAGATCCATCTTGGATTCAAGCCCCCATCTCCCTAGTGGATTGAGAAGAACCTACCCTTGTTACCTTCCCTTTGTTGGGATTGGATCTTGAAACTTGTGTGGTTTGCTTTGAGAGTCGATGTATGATTTGGATCTTGCCTTGGTGGGTTCCCAACTCCCGAGAAGCCCGCGAGAAGCCAGGTCCGAACGTAGCGCTCCGAGAATCTGGGCTCCTGGAGAATGGAGCAGCAGGCAGTTGCAATTTTTGGGGCAGCCCCCGGCCCAGCTTTCGAAAAAACAAGAAAGCAGGGTTGTAGGAATTTACAACTCGATTGCCCTCCCAAACGTGGACGCTCGAACCGTTTTCCTCTCGCGACTGCGCTCGAACCATTTTCTCCGCGAGAAGCCAGCTCGCCCAGCCGAACGCGAGGCCCATCTCCCGCAAGAACCCTTAAGTCTTCTCTTCCACCTCCAATTGTGGCAAGATTGGGCCACCTAGGGCTTCCCCTACATCAGTGTTGCTGTTGTTGATCCTCCCAAGTGACGATGGGGTGAACCCAAAAGGCCTTTACTGAGATTCTCGAGGCAGATCTCTCGGTTCCTCGCGGGCTCGAACTCTAGTGGCCATCCTTACTTTGACAGGAAGTGGGCTTCAGTAAGATCGAGCTGTCGCCCACTGACATCAAGCTAGCGGGTGCTACCAACTCGGTCTTCGCGAGGCAATGCGGCATGTGGAGTCAGAAAGACCTTGATGAATACTTTGTTGGGCACTGTGAAGAACCCAGGAGACCGAGACTAATGTGGAGGAAAGAAGTGGAAGACCATCAACTCTTGCTTATTGGGTGGTTGTTGAAACTCAGTGGTGCCCTCCATTGGACGCTATGTGGAGGGACTATCCACATCTGTTGAGATATGGAAGATTCTGTCCACCCAGTACTCTGGCAAGGGCAATGTCATGCTCATTGCTCAGGCTGAGAGGAAGATTAGTCGGATGCGCCAAGGTGACATGTTAGTGATGGCATATGTGGCAGAGTTGCAGGCTTTGTGGGCAGACCAGGATAACTGTGATCCTCTGGAACTCTATGATGCGGCTACAATCGAGTCAGGGCACAAGTGGATGGCACGCAGGCGTGTGCTGAAACTTTTGGATGGCCTCAAAGGTTGTTTGGCAGGAAAGCATACCTACTATACCAAACTCTCCTGTGCCTACTATTGATGAGGCTATTGCAGCGATGACTCAAGAAGAGGTGCGGCTTTCTCTTGAACAAGCAGACGTGAAGGTTGTGCCTACTTCGATGTTTGTAGTCACTGAGCGCATGGAGTGGAGAGATCCCAGGGGCTGAGATACTTGAAGGGCACACCGGGTAAAGGGTTGTGGTTTGCGAAGAGTGAACATCTTGAGGTGGATGGCTATAGTGACTCTGATTGGGCTTAGTTGTCAAGATGATAGAAGATCAACTTCTGGCTACTGTGGGTTTGTGGGAGGAAACAGACTGTTGTGTCTAGATCAACAGCAGAAGCTGAGTATAGAGCCTTATCTCAAGGGTTGAGTGAGATGCTCTGGGTGAAGCACCTACTGGGCAAGTTGAAACTTCTGAGGACGGGACCATTGAGGGTGTGGTGTGACAATCAGTCAGCTATACGCATTGCTGTTCAACATGATAGGACAAAACATGTGAAAATTGATCACTTCTTCATTAAGGAGAAACTTGATGCTGGGATCATCAGCCTTACTCATGTCAGCTCTGGGCAGCAGTTTGCAGATTGCTTGAAGGGACCGGGAACAAAGGACCGTAACTTGGCATGTGACAAGATGGGGATGATAGATATCTACCACCCATCTTGAGGGGGAGCGTTGAGCCAGTATGAGCCTTGGCCTGGCCCAGCTCCACTCTGGTCCATACGGCCCAAGCCCATGTGGGGGGAGGCTGATAAGGAAGAGCCAGACGCTGTCTGGTCTGGTGCGCCGTTACACACACGAGAGAGGTACTTCTCGCGACTCAACATGAAGCAATTATATCTATCGTGGTTGACTGTCAACTTAAATACAAGTTGCATAAATATATCAAGTCACCTACTGGACACGGGTTTTGACGACATCTAATGCACAGAACCAAAAGAAGGGAGCAAGATAAACAGAAACGGCTTACAACTTTTTCTTGTCATTACCTGCAATTCACCTCTTGCAAGAGCAGGTTTCAAGATGTTGGCTGCATCGATTGCACCCTCAGCTGCACCAGCTCCAATCAAAGTGTGCACTTCATCAATGAAGAGAATGATATCATCACTTTGCTTAATTTCCTCCATAAGCTTCTTCAGCCTTTCTTCAAACTCTCCACGATACTTGGTGCCAGCAACAAGCAGCCCCATGTCAAGTGTAATAACCTAGGTAGTCAAAACAACACAAAATAATTAATATCTTGGAAGAGCAGTAAAGATATACTATATGGAAACATATGTTTTTAATGCATCATCCACTAGCAATGTTGGCCTCGAGAATACCTGTCAGGTAAGGAGCATGATGCTTTTTGGGCAGAAAACTTAAATCCAACAACGGGCCAGCTTATGTAGACAGCAGAAGAAAATGATGAGGACATCAATACCATTGTTACACCCACAGCCCCTACTGTTACATATACTGGACCAATTACTAGAGCTCGCGCACGCCAATTAAATTACCAGGTACTTTCGTTTCTTGGTAATGATTCTAATGTTCATGAGATTATGATGCTGCCTAAATTGGATACATTTGTTTTGCTTACAAATGAAGGGCCTAGCTTGGAGAAGGATGAACATTGGAGCAAGAACACGCATGGAGTTGATGGCATGCGCAAGGGGATCAAGAACGGAGTTACAAGTGATGATTTCAGGACTTTGAAGCCGCCATAAGGAGTGCATGAAGCCTTGGACGAAATATACAAGATGCCACTTCATAATATTCGTCCATAGGCTATTCTAGGTGCTACGTCACCTTATTAATGGGCCAGGCCCATGTAATTTCGAAATACTTAAGTATAGGCTATTTTTAGAGTCCGTATGTGTGGGGAAACAAGAGTTAGGGTTGGTTTCGGACCCCACCCTCAAGAGCCACGAAATTCCCCCCCTCTTCCTCCATATATACAGCCCTTAGGGCGTCGTTTAGACTTTGGGTTTTGTTTAGATTAAAAGTTCGCCATAGCTGCAACTTCGCGTACTTCATTTGTGTCCAACGACCAGACCAAGACGTCACAGAACCCCACCTTGATCAATAAAGCTTTCATCTTATATTCGCAATATCCCGATTGCAATCTCAGTTTCTTGCTTGTTCTTCGTTTGTTCGCAGGAAACAGACCCTCGTGGTCAGGTTGATCGTGCTCCGGCGTGGTCAATAACCCTCGGAAGTTGGTTTAGCGATTGCTAAGGCGCGACGTCTCGCACGTTCGTAGTCGGATCGTCAAGGTCGACTCCCACAGAAAACGATAGCCACCATCTCATCGAAACATCGGGACACCTTAGCCTCTATCAAGTGGTATCAGATTTCCAAATTGCTCGGTGAGATTTTACAGTTTTTCGTAGATTAGATCGAGTCTGTTCTTCATACCTACAGTCCACGAAAAAGCCACACAAAAAAATTAGGGTTAGTTCATCATATCCGAACCAATTTGAGCCTTTGCATAATCTTTTTAGGGTTTTTGCTTTGTTGAATTTACGGTTGCATCGTCGTGTCAAGTTGCTGGTCTTAGAGTCTAATCTTTTAGAGTTTCGAGTTCTGGTCATAAGTTGTCACGCCGCCGCCGCACCATCATCATCGCCCATCTACCACTTTTGCTTATCCGCCACCGCTCTGAATCCATATCCATATACCACCACCAATCCGTATCCATATACCACCACCAATCTCTATCCATATACCACCACCGCTACCATATACCACCACCGCTGCTATATACCACAACCATATATCCACCACCAATCCGAGTTCTTTTCATATTAGGTTTGTTCTTGAGATCAATCTAAATTCCAATTCGTATTTCCTTGCCTGCGTAGGTCTCGAAAAAAAAAAGTCTGGAGACCCCCGGGCAGTTTTTAGGCCAAAATTTTCACGGGCAAATTTTTTTTTCCCTATCCTATTTTTAGGCTTTTCTGAGTCTTTTGAGCCACGTGCCATCATAGTGATTTTTTGTCGCACTTTTTCGTCGTCGCTGCCCTGATTTCCGAAAAAAAAAGCGAAAAAAAAATTTCGTGCCCATCCTATCAGTTTGACGAGGGAAGAGTTTTGAGACACTCGCCATTATAGTGATTTTTCGCAAAAAAAAAGGAGCGCAAAAAAAAGAGCAAAAAAAAAAGAGTTCCAGAGTGTGCTTTTCCCTTATTTACGTGCAGCGCCGTGATTTTGTTAGTGTTCTAGGCTCGCGTCTCTAGCACGGTCTAGCCTAGGACCAGCACAGTACCGTCGTTGAGCGTTTATTCAACTTTGTATCTCTGAATTGATTATTGCTGACCCTTTTTGCTACCATACTATAAGCCTTCCCAGCTCCACATACATCTACATCGTGCGTTTGACTTTCCCTGGCAATCGCTCTATCCAAGCTTTTGAGAGTTTTGACTACAACGGTTGCCGATCACCGCCTGCTGCTGGGTAAGAACTGGTAAGAATTTGAGATTTGCTTGACGGATTTGTGACACCCGCCACCACCACCACTTGTTAGTAGTCTGTAGGATCATATTCTTGTGTGTTTCTATTGCTGCTAACCATGCCAGGATCACAAGCCGACGAGACTGACTAGGAGAACTTGACGAACAAGGAGCTTCATGATACGTTTCAGCAAATGATGAGTGGACAGGTGCAAGATGTGATAAACAGATTTGAAGAGGTCCTGGAGAAGATAGATGGCATGGAGAAGACGTTTGAAACAAAGCTCGATAACAAGTTTGCTGAATTGCTTTCGCGTTTTCCACCACCACCACTGGCTGCTCCTGCCGCACCTCTGCAACAACAGCAACAACACTGATTACCTCCACGTCGGGAAACAGCCCTCCGCCGAGCGAGCCGTGTCCCTCTTCTGTCGGGCCAAACTGCTGGTGCTGTTGTTGATACTTCTGTGGCTCCTACTGCTGATGTGGAGGAGGATGATTATGTGGGAGATTATGAGGATGAGGTTGATCAAAATCAGAACTACGTGCCACCACCAGCACAGCAACCACCAGGTCGTCCACATGCAAATAATGGCAATGGTAGGGCTCACCCTCAGGTACGAGATCATGACCATCTCCCTAAACTAAAATTGAATATTCCACCATTTGAGGGTAGATATGTTCCTGATATATATCTTACTTGGGAGTTAGAAACTGAACAACGATTTACATATTTACAATATCCCGAGGAGAGACGTGTTCCTGCTGCTGTTTGTGCTTTCACTAGTTTTGCATGTGTTTGGTGGTCTAAGCATTGTAGATTATATCCTATTCCGGCTACTTGGGCTGCTTTGAAAAATGCTATGCGTACTCGTTGGGTTCCACCATATTATCAACGTGAATTACTTCAAAAATTGCAGCGCTTAAGACAGGGAAAAAATTCTGTAGAAGAATATTATCAGGAATTACAAACTGGCATGATTAGATGTGGTATTGTTGAGGAGAATGAAGCTATGCTGGCACGTTTTATGGGTGGATTAAATAGAGAAATTCAGACGATTCTAGAGTATAAGGAGTATACTAATATCACTCGTTTATTCCATCTTGCTTGTAAAGCTGAACGTGAAGTGCAGGATCGACAGGCATTGGCGCGGACTAACTTTTCTGCAGGTCGACCTTCATCATGAATACCACGTGCATTATCTACTTCCACACGTTCTGCTACACCGGCGCCTCCGTCGGCTGCCACCTCCAACCGTGATACAATAAAGCAGGCACAATCACCACTATCTGCCAAGAGCACACCTTCTGGGCCTGGAAAGAGCTCTTCTTCATCCATGGCATCAACAGGGCAAACACATGATATTATTTGTCGACGTTGCAAGGGTGGAGGACATTATGCGAGAGAATGCCCATCTAAGCGTGTGATGATTGTTACTGAGGATGGTGGGTATGAGTCCGCTAGTGACTATGATGAGGAGACTTTGGCTCTTATTACACGTGACGAACACGGTGGAGACGATTCTGATCATGAGACGCAATACATGGCTCCTGAAGATGCTGACAGGTATGAATGTTTAGTTGTTCAACGTGTTTTGAGTGTGCAGGTTACACAAGCTGAGCAAAATCAGAGGCATAATTTGTTCCATACAAAGAGAGTTGTGAAGGAATGTTCTGTTCGCGTCATCATAGATAGAGGGAGCTGCAATAACTTGGCTAGCATGGAGATGGTGGAGAAGCTATCTCTCACCACAAGACCACATCCACATCCTTACTACATCCAATGGTTCAACAACAGCAGCAAGATTAAGGTAACACGTATTGTTCGTGTGCATTTTAGTATCTCTACATATGCTGATTATGTTGATTGTGATGTGGTACCTATGCAAGCATGTTCCTTATTACTTTGTAGACCATGGCAATTTGATAAAAATTTTGTACACCATGATAGAAACAATCGGTATACTCTTGTTCATAACGATAAAAATATTACTTTGCTTCCTATGACTCCTGATTCCATTTTGAAAGATGATATTAATAGAGCTAATAAAGCAAAACAGGAGAGTGAAAATCAGATTGTGGCAAAAGAATTTGAGCACCAAATGAAGCCTAATAATAAACCATCTACTGTTGTTTCTGAAATTAAATTGAAAAGTGCATGTTTACTTGCCACCAAATCTGATATTGATGAGCTAGATTTTAGCAAATCTGTTTGTTATGCTTTTGTGTGCAAAGAGGCATTATTTTCATTCGAGGACGTGCCTTCCTCTTTGCCCCCTGCTGTCACTAACATTTTGCAGGAGTTCGCTGACGTCTTTCCACAAGACGTGCCACCGGGATTACCACCTATTCGAGGGATTGAGCATCAAATTGACTTAATTCCCGGTGCTTCGCTACCCAAGCGTGCACCATACCGTACCAATCCAGAGGAGACGAAGGAGATTATGCGTCAAGTACAAGAACTGCTCGACAAAGGTTATATACACGAATCCCTTAGTCCTTGTGATGTACCTATCATTTTAGTGCCGAAAAAGGATGGTACGTCGCGTATGTGCGTTGATTGTAGAGGCATTAATAATATTACTATTCGTTATTGTCATCCTATTCCTAGGTTAGATGATATGCTTGATGAATTGAGTGGCTCTACAATATTCTCCAAAGTTGATTTGCGTAGTGGATACCATCAAATTCGTATGAAATTGGGAGATGAATGGAAAATAACATTTAAAACTAAGTTTGGATTATATGAGTGGTTAGTCATGCCTTTTGGGTTAACTAATGCACATAGTACTTTCATGAGGTTAATGAACGAAGTTTTACGTGCTTTCATTGGACGATTTGTGGTAGTTTACTTTGATGACATATTGATTTATAGCAAATCTTTGGAGGAACATTTGGAACATTTACGTGCTGTTTTTATTGCTCTACGTGATGCACGTTTGTTTGGAAACCTTGGAAAGTGCACCTTTTGCACCGACCGAGTATCTTTTCTTGTCTATGTTGTTATTCCACGGGGAATTGAAGTTGATAAAGCCAAGATTGAAGCTATTGAGAGTTGGACGCAGCCCAAAACGGTCACACAAGTGAGGAGTTTCCTTGGCCTCGCTGGATTCTATAGGCGTTTTGTGAGAGATTTCTGCACCATGGCTGCACCTCTCAACGAGCTTACAAAGAAGGATGTGCCTTTTGTTTGGGGTACCGCACAGAAAGAAGCCTTCACGGTATTGAAAGATAAGTTGACACATGCTCCTTCACTCCAACTTCCTGATTTTAATAAGACTTTTGAGCTTGACTGTGATGCTAGTGGAATTGGATTAGGAGGTGTGTTATTACAAGATGGCAAACCTGTTGCATACTTTTCTGAAAAATTGAGTGGGCCTAGTTTGAACTATTCTACGTATGATAAAGAATTATATGCTCTTGTTCGGACCTTTGAAACATGGCAACATTATTTATGGCCCAAGGAATTTGTTATACATTCTGATCATGAATCTTTGAGACACATTAAAAGTCAAGCAAAACTGAACCGTAGACATGCTAAATGGGTTGAATTCATTGAGACTTTCAACACAAGAAGGGTAAAGAAAATGTTATTGCTGATGCCTTGTCTCGTCGTTATACTATGCTTTCACAACTTGACTTTAAAATATTTGGTTTGGAGACCATCAAAGATCAATGTGTTCATGATGCTGAATTTAAAGATGTATTGCAGAATTGTAAGGAAGGGAGAACTTGGAACAATTTCGTTCTTAACGATGGATTTGTGTTCCGTGCTAACAAGCTATGCATTCCAGCTAGCTCCGTTCGTCTTTTGTTGTTGCAGGAGGCGCATGGAGGAGGGTTAATGGGACACTTTGGCGTCAAGAAGACGGAGGATATACTTGCTACACATTTCTTTTGGCCAAAGATGAGACGGAATGTTGAGCGTTTTGTTGCTCGCTGCACTACATGTGAAAGAGCTAAGTCACGACTCAATCCTCATGGTTTATATATGCCTTTGCCTGTACCTAGTGTTCCTTGGGAGGATATATCTATGGACTTTGTTTTAGGTTTACCTCGAACAAAAAAGGGGAGGGATAGCATATTTGTTGTCGTAGATAGGTTCTCGAAAATGGCACACTTTATACCATGTCATAAAAGCGATGATGCTGTTAATGTTGCTGATTTGTTCTTTCGTGAAATTATTCGCTTACATGGTGTGCCAAATACTATTGTTTCAGATCGTGATACTAAATTTCTTAGCCACTTTTGGAGATGTTTATGGGCTAAGTTGGGGACTAAGCTGCTTTTTAGTACTACTTGTCACCCCCAAACTGATGGACAAACTGAAGTAGTCAATAGAACTTTGTCTACTATGCTTAGGGCTGTTTCGAAGAATAACAAGAAAATGTGGAAAGAATGCTTGCCTCATATTGAATTTGCTTATAATCGTTCATTGCATTCTACTACTAAGATGCGCCCTTTTGAAATTGTGTATAGTTTCCTACCTTATGCACCTATTGATTTGTTGCCTCTTCCATCTTCAGAGAAGGTTAATTTTGATGCTAAAGAACGTTCTGAATTGATTTTAAAAATGCATGAGTTAACTAAGGAAAACATTGAGCGTATGAATGCTAAATATAAACTTGCTGGAGATAAGGGTAAAATACATGTTGTGTTTGCGCCTGGAGATCTTGTTTGGTTACATTTGCGTAAAGATAGATTTCCTAATCTGCGCAAATCAAAGCTAATGCCATGTGCTGATGGTCCTTTTAAGGTGTTAGAGAAAATAAATGATAATGCATATAAACTTGAGCTACCTGTAGATTTTGGGGTTAGTCCCATTTTTAACATTGCAGATTTGAAGCCTTATTTGGGTGAGGAAGATGTGCTTCCGTCGAGGACGACTTCATTTTTCAAGAAGGGAAGGATGATGAGGACATCAATACCATTGTTACACCCACAGCCCCTACTGTTACATATACTGGACCAATTACTAGAGCTCGCGCACGCCAATTAAATTACCAGGTACTTTCGTTTCTTGGTAATGATTCTAATGTTCATGAGATTATGATGCTGCCTAAATTGGATACATTTGTTTTGCATACAAATGAAGGGCCTAGCTTGGAGAAGGATGAACATTGGAGCAAAAACACGCATGGAGTTGATAGCATGCGCAAGGGGATCAAGAACAGAGTTACAAGTGATGATTTCAGGACTTTGAAGCCGCCATAAGGAGTGCATGAAGCCTTGGACGAAATATACAAGATGCCACTTCATAATATTCGTCCATAGGCTATTCTAGGTGCTGCGTCACCTTATTAATGGGCCAGGCCCACGTAATTTCGAAATACTTAAGTATAGGCTATGTTTAGAGTCCGTATGTGTGGGGAAACAAGAGTTAGGGTTGGTTTCGGACCCCACCCTCAAGGGCCACGAAATTCCCCCCTCTTCCTCCATATATACAGCCCTTAGGGCATCGTTTAGACTTTGGGGTTTTGTTTAGATTAAAAGTTCGCCATAGCTGCAACTTCGCGTACTTCGTTTGTGTCCAACGACCAGACCAAGACGTCACAGAACCCCACCTTGATCAATAAAGCTTTGATCTTATATTCGCAATATCCCGGTTGCAATCTCAGTTTCTTGCTTGTTCTTCGTTTGTTCGCAGGAAACAGACCCTCGTGGTCAGGTTGATCGTGCTCCGGCGTGGTCAATAACCCTCGGAAGTTGATTTAGCGATTGCTAAGACGCGACGTCTCGCACGTTCGTAGTCGGATCGTCAAGGTCGACTCCCACAAAAAACGATAGCCACCATCTCATCAAAACATCGGGACACCTTAGCCTCTATCAGAAAAATACGCAACTAAGAGTTTTACACTAACCTTTTTTCCTTCAATTGTTTCTGGAACATCCCCGTTGGTAATACGCTGTGCAAGTCCCTCTGCAATAGCAGTCTTGCCAACACCTGGCTCTCCAATTAGGCAAGGGTTGTTCTTTGTTCGCCTGCCTAATATTTGGGTGACACGCTCAATTTGGTCCTGCCTGCCAACAACTGGATCTAGTTTACCCTGCAAAACATAACAGATTCACATCCAATGTAATGCAGCAAAGAAGCGCAGCAATGGGAAATGAAATTACCTCTTCAGCTAGCTTCGTCAAATTAGTACCATATTCTTCAAGTGTGGGCATTTTTTGACCACTGCTTCCACCACCAACACCAGCACCAACAGCTTCTGTGCTTTCACCAACCATTCTTATGACCTGCATAGCAAGTCATTTATTATGTCTTATATAGTGCAACTTGAAAAATGTGAACTGGAAGGCAAAGGTAAGAATATTGTCTGTGTACAGAAACATGTGAACTGAAAGGCGAAGAAAGAGGATTGCCTGTGTGCGGATGTTGTTTGGATCAGCGCCTAGACTTTCTAGCACTCGGGCAGCCACACCTTCACCTTCACGAAGCAAGCCCAGCAGCAAGTGTTCAGATCCTATGTAATTATGACCTGACCATTGAAGTACCATGGGTAGGTTAACTATCAAATCTACACTGAGAACAGATACATAAGGGACAGATTGTCAATATATGGGCATATGCATTCAGCCCATTACTTCCGTAGGCCCAAAAGCCCATTAAATACACGTACGCCCTTCCATCATGACCTTAAATTATACCATGAGCAACTTTTTCGAGTACAAACTGTATAATTTTTGTGGCACATAATCTACATTCATTGGTCAGACTGATGGTCAAAAATTAACACTGACATACATGGGCGCCATGTAAATTAGGACAGAGGGAGCAGCATGACCTTAAATTGTCTGCATAAAGCATGAGAAATAATATGAGCTGAAGTTGATGGGTCTTAAAATGTCAATACCAAGTTGACGAGCTTCTTCAAGCGACAGCTCCAACACACGCTTTGCACGGGGTGTGAAAGGAATCTCAACGGCCACAAAACCACTGCCTCGCCCAATGATCTTCTCAACTTCTACACGAGCATCCTTAAGATTGATGCCCATTGACTTAAGAACCTTAGCTGCAATACCTGTACCCTCCCCAATAAGGCCAAGCAGGATCTGCTCTGTCCCAACAAAATTGTGGCCTAGACGTCTCGCTTCCTCTTGAGCAAGCATAATCACCTTGATTGCTTTCTCTGTGAAGCGCTCAAACATGGCACGGACAACCATTCTAGACCCCTTCCCTCTTGGACGTGCAAGCTGACTTGCCACAATAGAGCCGAAATCATGCCTGACCACAGATTTCGTATCAAGAAAGTTTGCCCTCCTCAGTCCTTGAAAACCTCCAAGGGTAATGGTTTGTGTCTCCATACTACGGAACGATGTCGCCCTGGCACGCCCACGGACCTGAGCGCAGCTGTTATATACAGTAGGAACAATTGCTGACTGGACCAGAGCCCCCTCCATGCCTGTATGTCTAAAGGAAACTTGAAGCTACCCTTCTACCAAGACCTGAAAATGTACTGCTGAAAATGGTGAGCATAGACAAAATGCCATGATGGTCGTCGGTGCAGCTAAGACAGACACTTTATTTATTGGATAACAGCAAGTAAACGGCACCCCGCAAGGCAAGAAGGTCTGATACGTATCCCAAGCCACTCTAAAGCAAGCCGAAACTGAATCAGCAGCAGAATTGCATATATATAGAAGAAAAACATCGCAGTTTCTCCCACGGATATCAATGAAATTTAGTTTTATACAAGCACTAGGGATAATGATGCACTTCAAATCCACTGACAAAATCGTTCCCAAACCCTAATACCGAAGACTAGCACAGCACAGCCAAGGTGCCCAATAGCCAATCCAATCCCAACCTCAAGGGCAATAGGCCGCCCTACCATTACAAGCATAAGCTGGCGAGCTAAATGGAGCTCCTACTAGTACAGAAATGGCGAAAATAGTTGGTGCAGAACCAAAATACCAGGAAGGAAATTCGAGGAAAAGAGAGAAAGAAAAACAATAACTCTTATGGGAAACATCGACTGCGAATCGCCAGAGCACGCCAAGGGACAAGATACGGAGAAGCAATGAGTTGAGCGATCTGATACCTTGCGTACGAGGAGGGGCAAACCATGGGAGGGAGGGGGGCGGCTTCGGGAGGAAGAAGAGAAAGGATATGAAGTTTATACACGGGGCGGGGACAAGTATGGATAAGAAGAGTCGGCTGCGTTACGTCACTCGCCGCTGGCATTCCCTTTCCTAGATGCTCCGCGCGAACCCTCTCAGATTTTATTTTTTTTTGAGACAAGCGAACCCTCTCAGGTACGAGAGCTCTTCGCCAGCGCCTTCAGCGCCCGCTAGCGAACCCAGCGCCCGCTGCGTGCTTGCATGGGCTTGGCCCAGCAACGCGCGCTGGCTCCCGCTCGCTAGCCGCCCACTCGATCGCTCGATCGCTGGTACACACAGCACGCTCGATCGCTTTTTTTTTCTCTTCCCCAGAATTGCTACATTATGTCATGATTTCTCTTAGGAAAAAACCAACAGGTTTTCTACAGTACATACTCTGGTTTTTAGGAAAAAGTTCATTGAATTCGAAAAAAAGTTCACCGAATTTGCAAAAAAGTTCATCAATTTTAGAAAAAAAATGTTGAATACAAAAAAAAGTTCATCAAATTTGAAAAAAGTTCATCGAATATGAAAAAAGTTCATCGATTTTGAAGAAAAGTTTATCGGATTTGAAAAAGGTTCATCGAATTCGAAAAAAAGTTCATCGGATTCAAAAAAAGTTCATCAATTTTGAAAAAAAAAGTCGAATATGAAAAAAGTTCATCAAATTTGAAAAAAGTTCATCGAATTTAAAAAAATTCATCTAATATGAAAAAAAGTTCATCGGATTTGAAAAAAGTTCATCGAATTTGGAAAAAAGCTCATTGGATTCAAAAAAAGTTCATCGAAGTTAAAAACAGTTCGCCAGATTTGAAAAAAAAAGTTCATCGATTATGGAAAAAGTTCATTGAATTTGTAAACAAAAAGTTCGTCCATTTTCCGGAAAAAATGTGAAGAAATATTTTTTCTCGAATTTAAACAATGGAAAAAAGAAAATGCAAAGAAAGAAAGTGTAGAAAAGATGTATATTATCACATCAAGCTTGATGGCGGTGGTTGTTGAGTCGTCTCACGTATTGTTAGGTCGGGGGTTTGATTCTCTGTCGAGAGCGGTCTTTTTTGCGCTATAAAAACCTATAGCGAACGTTGTGATGGGCCGGCCTGTTAGTAGCGAACGAAGGGAGGGGGATGTGCGCCCGATTGTGGAAATAGTTGTATCGGGCGCAACGGGCGCCGAATAGGAGTTGTTCCTGCAATCGGGCGCACACCCCCGCTTCCTTCCTTCGCTACTAAAGGGCCGGCCCACCTTACCTTTTTGCGCTATAAAAACCTATAGCGAACGTTGTGATGGGCCGGCCTGTTAGTAGCGAACGAAGGGAGGGGATGTGCGCCCAATTGTGGAAATAGTTGTATCGGGCGCAACGGGCGCCGAATAGGAGTTGTTCCTGCAATCGGGCGCACACCCCCGCTTCGTTCCTTCGCTACTAAAGGGCCGGCCCACCTTACCTTTTGTACTATATGCTTTCATAGCCAAAAAGTGCGCTTGAGGGAGAATCGAACCAGCGACCTCCTGCATCAAAGGGGGCCGCGACAACCAAGGCGCCACCGAACCCACTGCGGCAACACACATCGTTTCTTTCCTTTCTTGTGTCTCCTTTCATTTCTCCATTTCCATTTTCCCTTTTTTTAAACTCGAGAAAATTTCTTTCGTCATGTTTTTTTTTTCTGTAAATGCATGAACTTTTTTTCAAATTCGATTAACTTTTTTCATATTCGATGAACTTTTTTCAAATTCGATGAACTTTTTTCATATTCAATGAACTTTTTTCAAATCGATGAACTTTTTTCCAAATTCGATGAATTTTTTTCATATTCAATGAATTTTTTTCAAATTCGATGAACTTTTTTTCAAATTCGATAAACTTTTTTTTGAATTCAATGAACTTTTCTCAAATTTGATGAACTTTTTTCAAATTTGATGAAACTTTTTTCGAATTCGATGAACTTTTTTTATATTTCGATGAATTCTTTTCAAATTTGATGAACTTTTCCCTAAGAACAAGAGTATGTACTGTAGCAACCCGATTGTTTTTTCCTAAGAAAATCATGACATATTGTAGCAATTTTTGGGAAAAGAAAAAAAACAAGCGAGCGTGCGTGAGCCAGCGATCGAGTGGGCGGCTAGCGAGCGAGCGGCAGCCAACGCGAGCCAGCGCGTTGCTGGGCCAGGCCCATGCGAACGATGCAGTGGGTGATGGGTTCGCTAGCGGGCGCTAAAGGCGGCAAGGAGGAGCTCTCATAGGATTTGGCCCCAGGTACTTCGTCAGATTTCATGTGGGCTCAAAAATGTTCGATCATACTGCACCTCAGGGCGAACGCCTCAAATTTATGTGTTTTTATTTTAGAAAAAAGGCTGGCACCCGACTTTAAATTAATGAAGTTCTTAGAGCAACTCCAAAGGGCCGACCCCGTTCGCCTGCATCCGTTTTGGTCGGCGCGGACAAAAGTGGTGGTCCAACGCGCCGACCCAAACCCAAATCACGTACGCATCGCGTACGCAGCGACGCATTTGCGGCCCAAATTTGCGCCCCAAATGCATCGGCGCGAACGTCGAACGGACGCTTCGTGCGCCTTCTCGCTATCCGCCGCGTCCTCACATGGCGGCCGTCCAACTACCCACTGCCCACGCGGTTAGCTTAATTTATGACCACAACTACCCACTGCCCACGCGGTCAGCTTAATTTATGACCACGGGCCCACGCGTCAGCGACGGTGCTCGTTCTTTTTTAAGCCGACCGTGCGGCGGGGCCGTCATCATCCAAACTCGCCGTCCACATCTGCCAACCTTTGCTCCCTCGCCGCCAGCAAACCCTAGCCACCACAACCACAGTGAGATGGGCCTCTTCTCCGGCGTCAGCGGCAACAAGGCCAAGGGCAAGGCCCCTGCCACCCCTTTCCCCTTAGAGTTCCTCCCGCCTCCGTCGGCGCCGGCGCCTCACCGGTAGAGGCAGCGCGTGAACGTGCTAGTGCACCAGGCGGAGTGGCACTGGCAGCACCGCCAGCCTCTGCCATATCCCGACGTGACGCTGTCGCACGACTGGCATCTAGATCCAGATAGGATCCCAGTGTCGGCGGCGCCACGGACGGCTCGGGCTCACGCGGAGGAGGTGCGGCGATGGCGGGCACTGCTGACGCCGGAGCAGCGCCGTGATCCCGCCTACGCAACCGACTCACCCAATTGGGCGAGGTGGTTCGCCTTCGAGTATGAGGAGGCGAGGCGACGGGGGCATGCACGAGGTCGACCGGAGGTCGCCGTCACTAGCGCTCATCGTTCGCGAGGAGGACCAGGCGGCGGAGGACGCCTACCAGGCCTAGCGCCGTCAAAATGGGTTCAGGCCAGCGTTGGGCGCACGCACCGACCCAAATGCGGAAGCGGACATCCGTGTCTGTCTGGCCGACCCAAACGGATAAAAAGCGGACAAAATTGTCGTCCATTTGGGTCGGCCCGTTGAAGTTGCTCTTACAACCAATCAACGGTACAAAACAACACAAAAGAAGAAAGCAAAGAAAAGAGCCTCGGCAAGATACATGCATGTCCAGAGGCAGCAACAAAGCTAAAAAATAAGACGGGAGACACTGGAGCCTTCATACATGCTCGAAAGACCAATCCTGCGAATGGAGACGACTCGAGAAAGAGATCAGCTGACAGAGAGGGTTATGACAATGCCATCGCCTGGGCGCCCAGCAGACTAGCGCGATCCTGTTCCATCGCGAGAAGGAGCCCCCAGCTCCTCGCACCAGCTCGAGAGGCGCCGCACCGTCGGACGATGGAATGTTCACCGCCCTAAAAAGCGGATGGGGACCAGGGCCAGGACACCAAGGAAGGTCTTCTTGCACAACCGTCTCGTTGAACCTAGCTCTGCACGAGAGCACCACCGTCGAGGCAAGGACCCGACACACGACGAGAAGAAGCTGTTGTTCACAAAACTCCCAACAACCAGCAACCTAGGACCCTGCTCACAACATGGAGCCTCCAATGAGGACGCGACGCCACAACGCCGCCAACATCTGGTCTGGAACCAGCCAGACTAATGGTTTTCACCCAGAGTGATAGAGGTAAAGGTGTCCCGTCTTTCGATGAGATGGTGGCTATCGTTTTAGAGGAAGTCGACTTTGACGATCTGACTACGAACGTGCGAGGACGTCGCGCCTTAGCAATCGCTAAACCAACTCCGAGGGGTTATTGACCACGCCGGAGCACGATCAACCTAACCACGAGGGCATGTTTCCTGCGAGCAAACAAAGAACAAGTAAGAAACTGAGATTGCAATCTGGATATTGCGAATATAAGATGAAAGCTTTATTGATCAAGATGGGGTTCTGTGACGTCTTGGTCTGGTCGCTGGACACAAACGAAGTACGCGATGTTGCAGCTATGGCGAACTTTTAATCTAAACAAAACCCAAAGTCTAAACGACACCCTAAGGGTTGTATATATGGAGGAAGAGGGGGGGATTTCGTGGCCCTTGGAGAAGGGGTCCGAAACCAACCCTAACTCTTGTTTCCCCACACATACGGACTCTAAAAACAGCCTATACTTAAGTATTTCAAAAATACATGGGCCTGGCCCAATAATAAGGTGACGCAGCACCTAAAATAGCCTCTGGACGAAATTTATGAAGTGGCATCTTGTATATTTCGTCCAAGGCTTCATGCACTCCTTATGGTGGCTTCAAAGTCTTGAAATCATCACTTGTAACTCTGTTCTTGATCCCCTTGCGCATGCCATCAACTCCATGCGTGTTCTTGATCCAATGTTCATCCTTCTCCAAGCTAGGCCCTTCATTTGTAAGCAAAACAAATGTATCCAATTTAGGCAGCATCATAATCTCATGAACATTAAAATCATTACCAAGAAACGAAAGTACCTGGTAATTTAATTGGCGTGCGCGAGCTCTAGTAATTGGTCTAGTATATGTAACAGTAGGGGCTGTGGGTGTAACAATGGTATTGATGTCCTCATCATCCTCCCCTTCTTGAAATGAAGTCGTCCTTGACGAAAGTTCATCGTCCTCACCCAAATAAGGTTTCAAATCTGCAATGTTAAAAGTGCGACTAACCCCAAAACCTGCAGGCAGCTCAAGTTTATATGCATTATCATTTATTTTCTCCAACACCTTACAAGCACCATCAGCACGTGGCATTAGTTTTGATTTGTGCAAATTAGGAAATCTATCCTTACGCAAATGTAACCAAACAAGATCTCCAGGTGCAAACACAACATGTTTTCTACCCTTATCTCCAGCAAGTTTATATTTAACATTCATACGCTCAATGTTTTCCTTAGTTAACTCATGCATTCTTAAAATCAATTCAGCATGTTCTTTAGCATCAAAATTAACCTTCTCCGAAGATGGAAGAGGCAACAAATCAATAGGTGCACGAGGTAGGAAACCATACACAATTTCAAAAGGGCACATCTTAGTTGTAGAATGCAATGAACGATTATAAGCAAATTCAATATGAGGCAAGCATTCTTCCCACATTTTCTTTTTATTCTTCAAAACAGGCCTAAGCATAGTAGACAATATTCTATTGACTACTTCAGTTTGTCCATCAGTTTGGGGGTGACAAGTAGTACTAAAAAGCAGTTTAGTCCCCAACTTAGCCCATAAACATCTCCAAAAGTGGCTAAGAAATTTAGTATCACGATTTGAAATAATAGTATTTGGCACACCATGCAAGCGAATAATTTCACGAAAGAACAAATCAACAACATTAACAGCATCATCGCTTTTATGACATGGTATAAAGTGTGCCATTTTTGAGAACCTATCCACGACAACAAATATGCTATCCCTCCCCTTCTTTGTTTGAGGTAAACCTAAAACAAAGTCCACAGATATATCCTCCCAAGGAACACTAGGTACAGGCGAAGGCATATATAAACCATGAGGATTGAGTCGTGACTTAGCTTTTTGACATGTAGTGCAGCGAGCAACAAAACACTCAACATCCCGTCTCATCTTTGGCCAAAATAAATGTGTAGCAAGTATATCCTCCATCTTCTTGACGCCAATGTGTCCCATTAATCCTCCTCCATGCGCCTCCTGCAACAACAAAAGACGAACGGAGCTAGCTGGAATGCATAGCTTGTTAGCACGAAACACAAATCTATCGTTAAGAACGAACTTGTTCCAAGTTCTCCCTTCCTTACAATTCTGCAATACATCTTTAAATTCAGCATCATGCACATATTGATCTTTGATGGTCTCCAAACCAAATATTTTAAAGTCAAGTTGTGAAAGCATAGTATAACGACGAGACAATGCATCAGCAATAACATTTTCTTTACCCTTCTTGTGTTTAATGACATAAGGGAAAGTCTCAATGAATTCAACCCATTTAGCATGTCTACGGTTCAGTTTTGCTTGACTTTTAATGTGTCTCAAAGATTCATGATCAGAATGTATAACAAATTCCTTGGGCCATAAATAATGTTGCCATGTTTCAAAGGTCCGAACAAGAGCATATAATTCTTTATCATACGTAGAATAGTTCAAACTAGGCCCACTCAATTTTTCAGAAAAGTATGCAACAGGTTTGCCATCTTGTAATAACACACCTCCTAATCCAATTCCACTAGCATCACAGTCAAGCTCAAAAGTCTTATTAAAATCAGGAAGTTGGAGTGAAGGAGCATGTGTCAACTTATCTTTCAATACCGTGAAGGCTTCTTTCTATGCGGTACCCCAAACAAAAGGCACATCCTTCTTTGTAAGCTCGTTGAGAGGTGCAGCCATGGTGCAGAAATCTCTCACAAAACGCCTATAGAATCCAGCGAGGCCAAGGAAACTCCTCACTTGTGTGACCGTTTTGGGCTGCGTCCAACTCTCAATAGCTTCAATCTTGGCTTTATCAACTTCAATTCCCCGTGGAGTAACAACATAGACAAGAAAAGATACTCGGTCGGTGCAAAAGGTGCACTTTCCAAGGTTACCAAACAAACGTGCATCACATAGAGCAAGAAAAACAACACGTAAATGTTCCAAATGTTCCTCCAAAGATTTGCTATAAATCAATATGTCATCAAAGTAAACTACCACAAATTGTCCAATGAAAGCACGTAAAACTTTGTTCATTAAGCTCATGAAAGTACTAGGTGCATTAGTTAACCCAAAAGGCATGACTAACCACTCATATAATCCAAACTTAGTTTTAAATGCTATTTTCCATTCATCTCCCAATTTCATATGAATTTGATGGTATCCACTACGCAAATCAACTTTGGAGAATATTGTTGAGCCACTTAATTCATCAAGCATATCATATAGCCTAGGAATAGCATGACGATAACGAATAGTAATATTATTAATGCCTCTGCAATCAACGCACATACGCGACGTACCATCCTTTTTCGGCACTATAATGATAGGAATAGCACAAGGACTAAAGGATTCGCGTATATAACCTTTGTCGAGCAGTTCTTGTACTTGACGCATAATCTCCTTCGTCTCCTCTGGATTGGTACGGTATGGTGCACGGTTGGGTAATGATGCACCGGGAATTAAGTCAATTTGATGCTCAATTCCTCTAATAGGTGGTAATCCCAGTGGCATGTCTTGTGGAAAGACGTCAGCGAACTCCTACAAAATGTTAGTGACAGCAGGAGGCAAAGAGGAAGGCACGTCCTCCAATGAAAATAATGCCTCTTTGCACACAAAAGCATAGCAAATAGATTTGCTAAAATCTAGATCATCAATATCAGATTTGGTGGCAAGGAAACATGCACTTTTCAATTTAATTTCAGAAACAACACTGGATGGTTTATTATTAGGCTTCACTTGTTGCTCAAATTATTTTGCCACAATCTGATTTTCACTCTTATTTTTCTCCTGTTTTGCTTTATTAGCTCTATTAATATCATCTTTCAAAATGGAATCAGGAGTCATAGGAAGCAAACTAATATTTTTATCCTTATGAACAAAAGTATACTGATTGTTTCTACCATGGTGTACAGAATTTTTATCAAATTGCCATGGCCTACCAAGTAATAAGGAACATGCTTGCATAGGTACCACATCACAATCAACATAATCAGCATATGTAGAGACACTAAAATGCACACGAACAGTACGTGTTACCTTAACCTTGCCGCTATTGTTGAACCATTGGATGTAGTAAGAATGTGGATGTGGTCTTGTGGTGAGAGATAGCTTCTCCACCATCTCCATGCTAGCCAAGTTATTGCAGCTCCCTCCATCTATGATGACGCGAACAGAACATTCCTTCACAACTCCCTTTGTATGGAACAAATTATGCCTCTGATTTTGCTCAGCTTGTGTAACCTGCACACTCAAAACACGTTGAGCAACTAAACATTCATCCCTGTCAGCATCTTCAGCAGCCATGTATTGTGTCTCATGATCAGAATCCTCTCCACCGTGTTCTTTATGTGTAATAAGAGCCAAAGTCTCATCATCATAGTCACTAGCGGACCCATACCCATCATCCTCAGTAACAATCATCACACGCCGAGATTTGCATTCTCTCGCAAAATATCCTCTTCCCTTACAACCACGACAAATAATATCACTTGTGTGCCCTGTTGATGGCATGGAAGAAGAACTCTGTGCAGGCCCAGCAGGTGTGCTCTTGGCAGATAGTGGTGGTTGTGCTTGCTTTCTTGTATCACGGCTGGAGGTGGCACCTAATGGAGGTGCTGGTGCAGTGGAAATAGAGGATGCATGTGGTGTCCATGATGAAGATCGACCTGCAGAAAAGTTAGTTCGCGTCAATGCCTGTCGATCCTGCACTTCACATTCAGCTTTACAAGCAAGATGGAATAAACTAGTGATATTAGTATACTCCTTATACTCTAGAATGGTTTGAATCTCTCTATTTAATCCCCCCATAAAACGTGCAAGCATAGCTTCGTTCTCCTCAACAATACCACATCTAATCATGCCAGTTTGTAATTCCTGATAATATTCTTCTACAAAAAAATTCCTTGTCTTAAACGCTGCAATTTTTGAAGTAATTCATGTTGATAATATGGTGTACAGAGCCTGTGGTGAATGGGGTCACCCGCGATGACACCTCCAAGGAGGAAAACGGCACACAATGGCGTCGATATCACCGGCGCCGACATAGTCAGGCACAGCTTTCGCTCGGGACTCAACCCCCACCTAGATCCAATAGCCATGTCTGACTAAGGAAAGTTGCAGACAACGCCTGAAACAGGCCGTGTGGCAATGAAGACCATGCCGTGTTGCTCAAAAATAAGGTGGCACATCACCTATAATAAGTTATGGATGGATTTTATGAACGAGCATCTTATATATTTCATCCATCTTCTTGTATGTCATCACAGTGGCGTCAAAGTGCGGAAATCTTCACTGGAAACTATGTTCTTGTGTCCCTTCGTGCATGCCTTCATCTCCATACTTGATCATGCTCCAATGTTCATCCTTCTAGTCCATGCTAGGCCCTTCAACTGTCATCAACACAAATGCATCCAAGGTAGGCAGCATCACATTCTCATGAACATTAGAAACATGGGATAATTGATTTTATGCCCCTAGTTGGGTCACACTCGGCAGGTTTACCCCTAGTTTCCGAAAACACTTGTTCCTGCCCAAACCACTTTGCTCCTCTTATGCTTTTCCCCTTTGACCATTTGACCATCACTTTGAAAACTTCATAAAAAATTCATACTAACTAAGAATAATTCAAATAAGATATCAAAATGTTTAGAAAAGTATCACCTATATGTGCATGTCATTTGCATTCATGAAAAAAGTGTTGTCCGGTCCCCATCTCAGTTTTAGCTCATATGATCTTAGCATGAACAGTAAAATCTAAAAAAATCAAAAAAATCTAAAAAAATTGGTTTCAAACTTTGACCAATGTTTTGAGTGCTTGCCAAGTTTCATAAGGGAATTACATTTGTGGAAGTCGTGGCAAAAAATGAAGCATTGATTTTTGTTTTTTTGGCACGACTTCCACGAATGTCATTCCCTTATGAAACTTGGCAAGCACTCAAAACATTGGTCAAAGTTTGCCACCAATTTTTTTAGATTTTTTAGAATTATTTTAGATTTTACTATTCATGCTAAGATCATATGAGCTAAAACTGAGATGGGGACTGGCCAACACTTTTTTTTCATGAATGCAAATGACATGCACATATAGGTGATGCTTTTCTGAACATTTTGATATATTATTTGAATTTTTCTGAGTTAGTATGAATTTTTTATGAAGGTTTCAAAGTGATGGTCAAACGGTCAAAGGGCAAAAGCATAAGAGGAGCAAAGTGGTTTGGGTAGGAAGAAGTGTTTTCCGAAAGTAGGGGTAAACCTGCTGAGTGGGACACAACTAAGGGCACCAAATTAATTATCCCTAGAAACATTACCAAGAAATGAAAGTACCTGATAATTTAACTGGCGTGCGCGAGCTCTAGTAATTGGTCCAATAGGTATAGTAGCAGTGGTTATGGGTGTAACTATGGTAGCCATGTCCTCATCATCCTACTCTTCTTGAAAACAAAGTCGTCCTCAACATTGCTTAATTTGTAATGTGGCTATGTATATGTATATGTCATCCATTTTTACTAATCTCAGTTGTGGCACAAGTGACACGGTTATACAAGAGCATGATACGTCCATTTTGCATCATGTTTTCTTAGTGTTATTTATGATGTTTTTATCCATAATAATGCTTTTTGGAGTAATTTAATGCATTTTTCTCTCATAATATGCAAAGGTATATACAAAAGAGGGAGAATTCCGGCAGCTGGAAATCTGGACGTGGAAAAGCTACGTCGGGCCACCTATTCTGCACAACTCCAAGCAAGCTGGAACTTCACAGAGAATTTTTATGGATTATTTGAGGAATATTGGAGCAAATAACTACCAGGGGGCCCCACCAGGTGGGCACAACCCACCTGGGCGCGCCAGGGAGCCCAGGCGCGCCCTGGTGGGTTGTGCTCACCCAGGCCCACCTCCGGTGCCCATCTTCTGGTATATAAGTCATTTTGACCTAGAAAAAATAAGGACATGACTTTCGGGACGGAGCGCCTCCGTCTCGAGGCAGAACTTGGGCAGGAGCACTTTTTCCCTCCGGCGGAGCGATTCCGCCGGGGGAACTTCCCTCACGGAGGGGGAAATCATCATCATCATCATTACCAACAACTCTCCCAT
Organism: Triticum aestivum; assembly: GCF_018294505.1. Taxonomy (NCBI): domain Eukaryota; kingdom Viridiplantae; phylum Streptophyta; class Magnoliopsida; order Poales; family Poaceae; genus Triticum; species Triticum aestivum. The sequence continues at coordinate 281,234,786 of NC_057809.1, forward strand.
CTTGGGGAGGGCAATCTCCATCAGCATCTTCAATAGCACCATCTCATCTCAAACCCTAGTTCATCTCTTGTGTTCAATCTTGTTACCGGAACTATAGATTGGTGCTTGTGGGTGACTAGTAGTGTTGATTACATCTTGTAGTTGATTACTATATGGTTTTTTGGTGGAAGATTATATATTCAGATCCAATATTCTATTTAATACCCCTCTGATCTTGAGCATGTTTATCATTTGTGAGTAGTTACTTTTGTTCTTGAGGTCACGGGAGAAATCATGTTGCAAATAATCATTTGAACTTGATATGCGTTCGATATTTTGATAGTATGTGTGCTGTGATTCCCTTAGTGGTGTCATGTGAACGTCGACTACATGACACTTCACCATATTTGTGCCTAAGGGAATGCATTGTGGAGTAGCAATTAGATGATGGGTTAATCATAGTTGCGGATGCTTGCGGGAGGTGTCGTGGATTTGTCATGGCAGATGTCCTTGGTGTGAGGACTTAGTCGTGAGGCCAACGCATCTTGTGGTAGCTTGAGAGGGGTTGAGTGGGACGAGAGACGCGAGGTTTTACCCAGGTTCGGCCCCTCACGGTGGAGGTAAAAGCCTACATCCTGCTTCATTGATATTGATGATGATGATGATCACAGTTACAAGGGTGCTCTATCTCAAGAGCTATAGACTGTCTGTCTAATCCTAACCTATGAAACTTGTCGAACTTCTCCCTCTTGGAGTGCCCTGCCCCTCCTTATATATGTTAAAGGGGCGGCTTACATGACTAGTCCTATTAGGATTAGGATTACTCTATTACAAGTGGAGTCCTAGTATTGCTTCCTTTGTAGGAGAATATTCCTTATGCCTTTCATCTTAAGCCGGCCCACCATAATACGAGTCAGCCTTCCCATGAGCGGCCTTATGGGTCGTTGAGTCTTGTCATACATCTAACCTGCCTACCCGGTTACCAATGAGTCGCCAGGCTTGGCCGGGTCATAGTGAGTGGAGAGATCCGGGCGGGTCACTTAGTGAGTTGCCAAGTCAGGGCGGGTCACCAGTGAGTCGCCAAGTCCGGCTGGGTCATACATCCGGCCAGGTCATACCGCGGGGTATATCCCCGACATTAGCCCCCAGTTTAATTTGGATTTATCCATGTTAAACTGATCCTGCAAAGTAAACACAAGAACAAATTTGACAGGTTGTGCTCCGGATTAAAAGTTTTTCTGAACCGGTACCTGATCATCCTTAAGTCATTGTCATTTCCTTCTTCCGGAAAGTCCGGGTTAATAGACCAGCTTCATAACCAATTTGCTGACATTGATTTCTCACAAAAATATTGTGAAGAATAATTCATTTGATTCAGCTCCCAATGCTTAAGAAATATTGGTTTTGAAATAGTCATCTAATTTTCAGCCGGCTTGAAGATGTAGATCTTGCCAATTTATGATTACCAAAATTGTCGGGTTATAAACAGATAATGCCGAGTCATAATTGTTGCTGACGTTGGGTCATAATTATTGGTGACACCGGGTCATAATTATTGGTGACGCCGGGTCATGTTTGTTGCAGACACCGGGTCAATCTGGTTTGCTCAAAACTGAGAATTTGAAGATATTTCTCCCTTATATCCATATTACCTGTAGCCCCCAAGTCTTGAGCAGAGCAAAGTGATGACTTAAGACTTGCTTCAATATAAATGTTGCAACCTTGAAGAAATCCAGGTTGTTCATCTCAATCACTAGTTAAAACTGAATATTCCACATATGTAGACCCCAAGTGCCAGGTTGTCATGCTTGTAGCAACCTGGGACTTGTAATTGCCTTATACTCATGAAAACTTCAACCAGTGTAGCCCCTAAGGGCCGGCTCAGTAAGATAATACTGAGCTGGGACTTTATGTCTACTTCATTTGAAAATAACATCATATGATGTAGCTCCATCATAGGGCTTGAACCCATGTCCATAAGGTTAAGAGCATTGTGCTTTACCAACTGAGCAATAGACCCTTCAATATAATGGATTTAACTTGTGATAGAGGCAAAGGTGTCCCGTCTTTCGATGAGATAGTGGTTATCATTTTAGAGGAAGTCGACTTTGACGATCCGACTACGAACGTGCGAGGACGTCGCGCCTTAGCAATCGCTAAACCAACTCCGAGGGGTTATTGACCACGCCGGAGCACGATCAACCTGACCACGAGGGCCTGTTTCCTGCGAGCAAACGAAGAACAAGCAAAAACTGAGATTGCAATCTGGATATTGCGAATATAAGATGAAAGCTTTATTGATCAAGGTGGGGTTCTGTGACGTCTTGGTCTGGTCGTTGGACACAAACGAAGTACGCGAAGTTGCAGCTATGGCGAACTTTTAATCTAAACAAAACCCAAAGTCTAAACGACGTCCTAAGGGCTATATATATGGAGGAAGAGGGGGGGATTTCGTGGCCCTTGGAGGAGGGGTCCGAAACCAACCCTAACTCTTGTTTCCCCACACATACGGACTCTAAAAACAGCCTATACTTAAGTATTTCGAAAATACATGGGCCTGGCCCAATAATAAGGTGACGCAGCACCTAAGACGAAATTTATGAAGTGGCATCTTGTATATTTCATCCAAGGCTTCATGCACTCCTTATGGTGGCTTCAAAGTCCTGAAATCATCACTTATAACTCCGTTCTGGATCCCCTTGCGCATGCCATCATGTCCACGCTTGAACTTGTTCCAAGGTTCATCTTTCTTGTCCAAGCTAGGCCCTTCATTTGTAAGCAAGACAAATGTATCCAATTTCGGCAGCATCATATTCTCATGAACATTAGAATCGGTACCAAGAAACGAAAGTACCTAATAATTCAATTGGCATGCGCGAGCTCTAGTAATTGGTCCAGTATGTATAGCAGTAGGGGTTGTGGGTGTAACAATGGTATTGATGTCCTCGTCAACTTGTGTACCTTGAATTTTTAACAATAGCAATTAGTAGCCCCCAAGGGCCGGCTCATGTGATGAGTCGGGTCTTCAACGAGGCAAGTAAAAAATGACCTTGCATTAGCCCCCAAGTGTCATGGTGCATGCTTGCAGCGACATGGGACTTCCATATTTGATATAATCATGATTTGAATAATGTAGCCCCCAAGTGTCGGGTCGTATGCCTGCAGTGACTCGGGACTATTCCTTCCATTGTAGAACAAATCATATCTATTGATAAAATGATAGCCATTACGCTGAAGCGACTTTGAAAGCCTCAATCATAATACTGGTCATTGATAACCATAATAAAAATCCAGCCATGTTGGCTATTCAAGATTTGAATAATATAATCCGGTATGAAAACCTCAATCATTCAATATCATCATGAAAATCCAGCCAAGTTGGGCTATTATCATATACTGGAGACTTATAGTCCGAAGCCAGACCGGGTTATCAAACTCCAGATATGCTTAGGTATGATCCATAAGGATGAAGACTTCATGGACTGAATTGTATCAAGCCATATGTTAATATGGCGTAAATACATGACTCCAAAAAATGCTCAGAAAAAGACAATGAATCAAAATCGAGAAAACGAGGCTTTCATAGGCCGCCAAGCCTAAAGCTCCAAGGCTTTCATGGGACGCCAAGCCACTGAGTTAACCTTTTACACTTTGTGAATCTGGCCTTACATGATCGCCGTTTTAACCTTGACAAGTTCTATGTAAGATTGACTGTCAAGAGTTTGGCTTGTCATTCCAGGATTACCCGGGCGGAGTGGCAGTTTCTACAAAGCAGGAGAACCCAGAAAATTTTGGTGAATACACTTGATGTTCCAAGCCAGTTCACAAGGGTAGTAACGCTATGTTCTCTTTGGTGAATACACCTATGTTTGAACAGGAAGCCCCCACATGCTTTAGGACGTATAAGCCGGACCAAGAGGGATATTCACAGCTATGCTCAATGAGCAGGAAGACCCCAAATGGCTTGTGGCATTGAGCCGATCAAGAGGGATATTCACAACTATGCTTCAAATATGAGTAGGAAGCCCCCAAGTGACCATAAGTGTGGCATTGAGCCGATCAAGAGGGATATTCACAACTATGCTTCAAATATGAGCAGGAAGCCCCCAAGTGATCATAAGTGTGGCATTGAGCCGATCAAGAGGGATATTCATAGCTATGCTTCAAATATGAGCAGGAAGCCCCCAAGTGATCAATAATATGATAAGCCAATAAGACAAGATACCCATGTTTGAACCGCGCATCATGGCAGCAAATTCTCTTTGGCAACTTTTAATTTTTCTGAGAACTTGAACTTGCGAGAGATGAAATCTTTTTGAGCCGGAATATAAACCAGATATTGAGAGCTACAAAGCTTTGTGTGAGATAGATTTCCCTTGAGCCGGAATATAAACCGGATATTGAGAGCTTCAATGCTTTGTAGGAGACAGATTCCCTTGAGCCAGATTTTGAACCGGAATCCTTCTTGTTAAGCCGGAAACTTTCTGACGGCCTTTAGATTTTCGCCAATAGGGTAGTAGCCTCCGGGACTGGGTTATTTTTCTCTCCAATGACCCGGAGTTCTTGAATTTACTGAAACCGGCCAATTCTGTCGATTCATATCATTTTAGCCCCCGAGTCTTAAGATGACTCGAGGAGTTGTCTTGAGATTCTCCATATTTGACCGTGATATAAACCGACATATAGTTGAACAGCGGAACACTGTAATATGTTGAAGTTGGAGGCAAGATGGTGAGTGGATGACCTTCGCAATACTTGTTATATACTCCCAGTATGAGTCATTCAACAAACTCAGTGACATATCGATCACTTTTGCAATAGACAACTTGCCCTGCATTAAAGAATTTGCAAGACAGAGTAATTGCTCTTTTAAAGAAATGAATATGTAAAAAATATATTGGATGCATTTCACCTGATATATTAAGCTGGAAACTATTTGTTGCGGAATCGATGACCACTGCGGTCAAGCCGGAAAGTTGATGTAGACCGAGCCGCGGGGACGGCGACTTGCGCACATTCGTTGAATAGCGAGCAGGCGCGGTTCCGGCAAATCGATGTAAACCGGGCCGCGAGGGTGGTGGCTCACGCGCGTCCACTTGCTGGGTAATGTATCACGGACAAACATCGGGCGCAAAGGTTGCTAGCGCGTGCTCTGTACCCATGGTATAAACCACGTTTGTAGTGAATAATTATCCTGCATACAAAAAATATAGCAGGGCGGAGTAGTACTGCTGAGATATTTTAGTATGTACATAAAAATAGATAGGGTGAATAGCACCTGGTATCTTTATCGGATGAACGCAGACGCCGATGCTGGATAATGCACCGTGGTGCTTTGACTTTTTACAAAGGAATTGGTCTGATGTATACTGTTGAAAATGAGTAGCAATACTAGCTCTCTTGTCTTTGAGTGCCCAGCATGATTGAGATCTCCACGTGGGGAAACAATCCCCCCTTTTTTCCTTAGAAAATCCAAAGTAGCACATGGCAATTGGCATGTCGTGCTTAGTAGCTTTTACCTTATGCTGTTTTTCCTTAGAAAACCTGTGCCAGTAGATGCAGCGTTTCACCTCGCTGTTGCTTCTGTAATCAGACATATGTATGCCAACATAGAATGCTTGATGTGCTGAGATGAGAGTTGCAATGCGCATAAAACGGTGTTGTCTTAATATTTGATCAAACTTCATTCAATTGTCATGATGGACTCTGTTTTCTCTAGTGTAGGTTTCTTGTCTCATTTGTCTGGACTCTCCGCTTTACCAACTCTGTGTGAAACCACAGGCAGAAGGTGACTCGACGCAATGGTGACAGCGGGTCGGCGACTTGCGAGGCGGCGGTTCGATTCGGTCACAATGGCTACTCGGTGACGGCAGCTTGATGCCGTACCCATGAAGGTAAGCATAAACAAAGTTGTGCCTCGGAGGAGGCAGTCAACCGGCGAAGTGCGCCGGCAAGGGCGGCTCAGCCACAGCCGGTTTGTCGAGGTTGTGGTGGCGCAGGCACTCAGAGGCAGAGCTGGTGAAGAACGCGGGGCCGCCTGGAAGTGATGGAGGCATGTTGGCGGCTCAGGCGAGCCACGGGTCAGAGGCGAACCCAGGCGGTGACGCGGCGCCGCGGGCGGCTTGGCAGGCTCAACATAGGCGAGTGGTGAGGTGGCTCCGGCAGGTCCGCGAGGTCGGGCGGAGTCAAAGAAGATCTCGGTGAGGAGAGGGCAGAGGCAGAGCCGCGACGGCGGCTGACACAAGTGGCGGCTCAAAGCAAGAACTTGGCAGAGACGGGACCCAGCCAAAGCGTGCGCTGAGGGAGTCCTGGACTAAGGGGTCCTCGGGTGTCCGGTCTGTTAGCCATGGGCCGAACTGATGAGCTATGAAGATACGAAGACCGAAGACTACACCCGTGTCCGTACATGACTCTCCATGGCGTGGAAGGCAAGCTTGGCGACTGGATATGTAGATTCCCTTCTTTGTAACCGACCTTGTGTAACCCTAGATCCTCTCAGTGTCTATATAAACCGGAGGACTTAGTCCGGATAGGACACTCACCATCATAGCCATACAAGCTAGACCTCTAGGGTTTAGCCATTACGATCTCGAGGTAGATCAACTCTTGTAATACTCATATTCATCAATATCTATCAAGAAGGACGTAGGTGTAACGCCCTCGATGCGGCTATATCTCCCACGTGTCGAAGCACGACTTAGAGGCATAACCGCATTGAAAGCAATGTCGCAAGTGAGGTAATCTTCACACAACCCATGTAATACATAAGGGAAAGAGATACATAGTTGGCTTACAATCGCCACTTCACACAATACATGAATAAAGCATTACAACATCCAAATACAATCAAGGTCCGACTATGGAACCAAAATAAAAGAAGAACCCCAAATGCGACAAGGTCCCCGATCGACCCCAACTGGGCTCCACTACTGATCAACTAGAACGAAACAACAGAAAGGACAAGATCTTCATCGAGCTCCTCCTTGAGCTTGGTTGCGTCACCTTCACGGACTCATCGGCACCTGCAAACTGGTTTTGGAAGTATCTATGAGTCACGGAGACTCAGCAATCTCACACCCTCATGATCAAGACTATTTAAGCTTATGGGTAAGGTAAAGGTATGAGGTGGAGCTGCAGCAAGCGACTAGCATATATGGTGGCTAACCTATTCGCAAAAGAGAGCGAGAAGAGAAGGCAAAGCACGATCATGAAACTATGATCAAGAAGTGATCCTAGAACAACCCACGTCAAGCATAACTCAAACACCATGTTCACTTCCCGGACTCCGCCGGAAAGAGACCATCACGGTAACACACGCGGTTGATGTATTTTAATTAAGGTCAACTTCAGGTTTTCTACAACCAGACATTAACAAATTCCCATCTGCCCATAACCGCGGGCACGGCTTTCGAAAGTTCAAAACCCTGCAGGGGTGTCCCAACTTAGCCCATAACAAGCTCTCACGGTCAACGAAGGATATTCCTTCTAGCGGGAAGACCCGATCAGACTCGGAATCCTGATTACAAGACATTTCGACAAGGTAAAACTAAACCAGCAACACCGCCCGAATGTGCCGACAAATCCCGATAGGAGCTGCACATATCTCGTTCTCAGGGCACACCGGATTGTCCAAGGTACGGGTAGGCCAGCCCAGAGTTGCCCCTGGTGGCCACCGGCAGCTGACAGGTTGGACCAACACTCAGAGGAGCACTGGCCCGGGGGGTAAAATAATGATGACCCTCAGGAGCGCGACTCCCAAGGGAAAAGAAAAGGCTAGGTGGCGTATGGTAAAACCAATGTTGGGCATTGCTGGAAGAGTTTTATTCAAGGCGAACTGTCAAGGGGTTCCCATTATACCCAACCGCGTAAGGAACGCAAAATCCAGGAACATAACACCGATATGACGGAAACTAGGGCGGCAAGAGTGGAACAAAACACCAGGCATAAGGCCGAGCCTTCCACCCTTTACCAAGTATATAGATGCATTAATTAAATAAGATATATTGTGATATCCCAACAAGTAAACATGTTCCAACAAGGAACAACATCTCCATGTTCCAACAAGGAACAAACTTCAATCTTCACCTGCAACGAACAACGCTATAAGAGGGGATGAGCAAAGCGGTAACATAGCCAAACAACGGTTTGCTAGGACAAGGTGGGTTAGAGGCTTGGCTTAAGAATATGGGAGGCATGATAAGCAAGTGGTAGGTATCGCATCATAGGCATAGCAAAAGAGCGAGCAACTAGCAAGCAAAGATAGAAGTGATTTCGAGGGTATGGTCATCTTGCCTGAAATCCCGCAAGGAAGAAGAACGAGTCCATGAAGAAGTCAAACGGTCATAGTCGAACGGTTCCTCACAACGCGACGTTATCGGAACCAACCCGAAGAAACAACACCGGAAAGGAGCAAACAACATAGTAAACAACCAACACATGACCATGGCATGATGCACAACCAAGTATGATGCATGTCCGGTTTAATGAAGCATGGCATGGCAAAGTGCACAAGCAATCCTACAAATTAAGTGGAGCTCAATATGCAACGAGTTGCATATTGACGAAACACCACATTCAAGTTATTTAGTTCGATCTCGTTTATGTACCCAACAAGATTAAATGTTGTTAGCATGGCAAGAGGGTGAAGCAAAGTAAAACTACCTATCTAGTCAAGTTTAGATGAGGCCGGAAGTAACGAACAACAATTCCGGAAACTCCTCATATGCATATATTAGGTTTGGTACAGTTCTGCCCTAAACATAATTTTAGAGTTGTTAGGCATGCAAAACAAGTACCCCATGTTAAACTAGGCATTTTTCTACCCCATTTACATATAAAGTTTATTAAATTTGGAGCTATGGTTATTTAGTTATGAATTAAATCATTTTAGCATGGCATTTAAGCAAATTTAAACAAACAACATTTTAAACATTTTAAACATGGGTGAAAATTGAATAATATTAAACTAGACAAAATTCTAAGCAAGTTTCATATATAAATCATTTTAAACCTGCACAGTTGTTAAGTTATTATATGCATGATGTATGAGGGCTTTTCTGTAAAACTATGATCTCTGGAATAAAAGGAAAATCGCCGCACTGAAAAAAATACCAATGGGCCGAAACATGGCAGGCTGGACCAACAGAGAGAAAAAAAAAAGGGGGGCACTGGGGCCTCACCATGGGCTTTGGCCCAAGGCGGTGGAGAGGAAGGAGGCCCGCAGAGGGCGCACTGGGCCGGCCTGCTTGGCTCGATCGAAAGGGTCAACGAAGCCTGGTCTCGCTCGTGTTCTGATGAAGCTGAAGAACGCAGTGGTTTGGTGCAGCGAAACATGGCAGCAGGGTGGCGACCGGTCTTGGGAGCAACGCAGGAGGACTTGGCGCGACAGCTTCAGGGACTTGGCGAGGCTCCAGGACGGTGCGGTGGTGGATCCGGGCATGGGGAGAGGCGCGATGCAGGCGGGGCATGGTCAATAGGAGCAGGACGAGGCGCTGCTGTCCTCTTCTCTGAAGAAACAGAAACAGCAGCAGGGGTTTGAAGCAGGGGCTCTCCGGCGAGGGCACTGGTGACCGGGGACGGGGCCTAGCTGCCGGGATCCGGCCGGAATGGGCAAGTGCGGCGGAGTGCTAGTCGGATCTGGTCGGAGATTGCGTGGATCCGTGGTGGACGGTGACGAACAAGGAGCGACAGGGTTCCTGCACTCCATGGAAGAGAGAGCCATGAGAGGAGGAGGAGAAGCAAGATGGGGAGAAGGAAGGAGAGGGAAGCCTGGCATTGGCCTGGGTCGGGGCGATGCTTGCGAGGGTCAACAACAAGGACAGTGGGGTGGAGCAGTGGCTTGCGGGGGCTCCTCTCCTCTCGATGGAGCTCGGGAACGAGGGCACGGGGAGGCAGCAGCCTCGGGCAGAGGAGGAAGAGGAAGGAGCTCCGGTGGCTTCGCTTGCTGCTGCTGCTGGTAGCCGGTGGAGCTCGAGCAAGGTCCGCCGAGGTGGCTTGGTGGTGTTGAGATCGAGGAGGAGGGGATCCCGAGAAAGAGGAGAGTAGGTGGAGTGGCGGCGGCGATGGGACAAACGGCCTAAATTTTAGGGTTGGTCAATATATATATGTTATTGGATTAGGTTAGGGGGGTATTCGGTCCGTCCGATCGTAATCGGGCGGTCGAGAAAAATAGACTAAGAAGTCCAATTAACAAAACGGAGACGTTTTGTAGATGTTTGGGGATGTTCCGGACCCAACGGTGACGACTGCCCGGGTCGGGTCCGGGACAACTTTCGGGTGCGCGCGAGGAGGGTCGCGGGCTGACGATAGAGGTTAGGTTGGGTCTGGCGGATTGTGAAGAGCAGGTTGGTCTGAGAGAAGAGGGGAGAGATGCAGCCCAGCACGGTTTTCGGAGACCGAAAATGTCCGACGTTAGACCGGCTATACTGCCGCTATAGTTATCCGTTGGGGCATCAAACGATCTCCGAATGCGATGAAACTTGACAGGCGGTCTATCTATATTATAATAAGACCACGCGTCAACTCTCATCCCATTCCGAGAACATTTTCCGGCCACTTATAAAATACTATTTCGAACATGCCGCGGGCGCGTGCAAGTGTGGTTGGGCTCACAACGGACAACAGATGGAACTGGGGGAACCCGGATGGATGCAAGTTTTGAAAACATGATGATGCAATGCACATGATGACATGACAAGATGCAACACGCAAGCGAATGACAAGGAAACAACAACAAAACACTGGAAGACACCTGGCGCAACGGTCTCGGGGCGTTACAGTAGGGTATTACCTCCATAGAGAGGGCCCGAACCTGGGTAAACATCATGTTCCTTGTCTCCTGTTACCATCGACCTTACACGCACAGTTCGGGACCCCCTACCTGAGATCTGCCGGTTTTGACACCGACATTGGTGCTTTCATTGTGAGTTCCACTGTGCTGTCGCTAAAAGGTTTAATGGCCCCTTCAATCATCCATAATGACGCTGTCCAAGGAGAAACTTTCCTCCCCGAACAGATCTTCGTGTTAGGTGGCTTCGCATGATACGTCTCCAACATATCTATAATTTTTGATTGCTCCATGCTATATTATCTACTGTTTTGGACATTATTGGGCTTTATTATCCACTTTTATATTATTTTTGGGACTAACATATTAACCGGAAGCCGAGCCCAGAATTGCTGTTTTTTGCCTATTTCAGGGTTTCGAAGAAAAGGAATATCAAACGGAGTCCAAACGGAATGAAACCTTCGGGAACGTGATTTTCTCACCGAACGTGATCCAGGGGACTTGCACCCTACGTCAAGAAACAAAAGAGGAGGCCACGAGGTAGGGGGCGCGCCTACCCCCCAGGCGCGCCCTCCACCCTCGTGGGCCCCCTGTTGCTCCACCGACGTACTCCTTCCTCTTATATATACCTACGTACCCCCAAACGATCATATACGGAGCCAAAACCCTAATTCCACCACCGCAACTTTCTGTATCCACGAGATCCCATCTTGGGACCTGTTCCGGAGCTCCACCGGAGGGGCATCGATCATGGAGGGCTTCTACACCAACACCATAGCCCCTCCGATGAAGTGTGAGTAGTTTACCTCAGACCTACGGGTCCATAGTTAGTAGCTAGATGGCTTCTTCTCTCTTTTGGGATCTCAATACAATGTTCTCCCCCTCTCTTGTGGAGATCTATTCGATGTAATCTTCTTTTGCGGTGTGTTTGTTGAGACCGATGAATTGTGGGTTTATGATCAAGTCTATCTATGAACAATATTTGAATCTTCTCTGAATTCTTTTATGTATGATTGGTTATCTTTGCAAGTCTCTTCGAATTATCTGTTTGGTTTGGCCTACTAGACTGATCTTTCTTGCAATGGGAGAAGTGCTTAGCTTTGGGTTCAATCTTGCGGTGTCCTTTCCCAGTGACAGTAGGGGCAGCAAGGCACGTATTGTATTGTTGCCATCGAGGATAACAAGATGGGGTTTTCATCATATTGCATGAGTTTATCCCTCTACATCATGTCATCTTGCTTAAGGCGTTACTCTGTTTTCATTAACTTAATACTCTAGATGCATGTTGGATAGCGGTCGATGAGTGGAGTAATAGTAGTAGATGCAGGCAGGAGTCGGTCTACTTGTCTCGGACGTGATGCCTATATACATGATCATACCTAGATATTCTCATAACTATGCTCAATTTTGTCAATTGCTCAACAGTAATTTGTTCACCCACCGTAGAATACTTATGCTCTCGAGAGAAGCCACTAGTGAAACCTATGGCCCCCGGGTCTATCTTCATCATATTAATCTCCCAATACTTAGTTATTTCCTTTGCTTTTTATTTTACTTTGCATCTTTATCACAAAAATACCAAAAATATTGTCTTATCATATCTATCAGATTTCACTCTCGTAAGTGGCCGTGTAGGGATTGACAACCCCTTATCGCGTTGGTTGCGAGGATTTATTTGTTTTGTGCAGGTACAAGGGACTGGCGCGTAGCCTCCTACTGGATTGATACATTGGTTCTCAAAAACTGAGGGAAATACTTATGCTACTTTGCTGTACCATCCCTTCCTCTTTGAGGAAAACCAATGCAGTGCTCAAGAGGTAGCAAGAAGGATTTCTGGCGCCGTTGCCAGGGAGGTCTACGCAAAAGTCAATATACCAAGTACCCATCACATACCCTTATCTCCCGCATTAAATTATTTGCCATTTGCCTCTCGTTTTCCTCTCCCCCACTTCACCCTTGCTGTTTTATTCGCCCTCTCTCTCTATCCTCCCTCTCTTTGCCGTTTGCCTCTTTTTGCCCGCTTTTTGTTTGCTTGTGTGTTAGTTTGCTTGCTTGTCATGATGGCTCAAGATAACACTAAATTGTGTGACTTCACCAATACCAACAATAATGATTTTATTAGCACTCTGATTGCTCCTCTTACCGATCCTGAATCTTGTGAAATTAATACCGCTTTGCTGAATCTTGTCATGAAAGATCTGTTTTCCGGCCTTCCTAGTGAAGATGTCGCTACCCATCTAAATAGCTTCGTTGATTTGTGTGATATGCAAAAGAAGAAAGATGTGAATAATGATATTGTTAAATTGAAGCTATTTCCTTTTTCGCTTAGAGATCGTGCTAAAGCTTGGTTTTCGTCTTTGCCTAAAAATAGTATTGATTCATGGAATAAGTGCAAAGATGCTTTTATCTCTAAGTATTTTCGTCCCGCTAAGATCATCTACCTTAGAAACAATATTATGAATTTTAAGCAACTTGATCATGAACATATTGCACAGGCTTGGGAGAGAATGAAATTAATGATACGTAATTGCCCTACTCATGGTTTGAATTTGTGGATGATTATACACAATTTTTATGCCGGATTGAATTTTGCTTCTAGAAATCTTTTAGATTCGGCCGCGGGAGGCACTTTTATGGAAATCACTTTAGGAGAAGCTACTAAACTCCTAGATAATATTATGGTTAATTATTCTCAATGGCATACTGAAAGATCTAGTAATAAAAAGGTGCATACGATAGAAGAAATTAATGTTTTGAGTGGAAAGATGGATGAACTTATGAAATTATTTGCTAGTAAGAGTGTTTCTTCTGATCCTAATGATATGCCCTTGTCTACTTTGATTGAGAATAATAATGAATCTATGGATGTGAATTTTGTTGGTAGGAACAATTTTGGTAACAACGCGTATAGAGGAAATTTCAATCCTAGGCCTTATCCTAGTAATCCCTCTAATAATTATGGTAATTCCTACAACAATTCTTATGGAAATTATAATAAGATGCCCTCTGATTTTGAATCTAATATTAAAGAATTTATTACCTCGCAAAAGAATTTCAATGCTTTGATTGAAGAAAAATTGCTTAAGATTGATGAGTTGGCTAGGAACGTTGATAGAATTTCTCTTGATGTTGATTCTTTGAAACTTAGATCTATTCCACCTAAGCATGATATCAATGAGTCTCTCAAAGCCATGAGAATTTCCATTGATGAGTGCAAAGAAAGAACCGCTAGGATGCGTGCTAAGAAAGATGCCTTTATAAGAGCGTGTTCTTCTAGTTCCTATGAAAATAAAGATGAAGATCTAAAAGTTATTGATGTGTCCCCTATTAAATCTTTGTTTTGCAATATGAATCTTGATAATGATGGGACTGAATATGATCCACCTTTACCTAGAAGGAGTTCCAAGAATTCAGAATTTTTTGATCTTGATGCTAAAATTGATAAAAGTGGGATTGAAGAAATTAAAACCCTAGATGTTGCTAAACCCACTATTATGGATTTCAAGGAATTTAACTATGAAAATTGCTCTTTGATTGATTGTATTTCCTTGTTGCAATCCGTGCTAAATTCTCCTCACGCTTATAGTCAAAATAAAGCGTTTACTAAACATATCGTTGATGCCTTGATGCAATCTTATGAAGAAAAACTTGAATTGGAAGTTTCTATCCCTAGAAAACTTTATGATGAGTGGGAACCAACTATTAAAATTAAAATTAAAGATCATGAATGCTATGCTTTATGTGATTTGGGTGCTAGTGTTTCCACGATTCCAAAGACTTTGTGTGATTTGTTAGGTTTCCGTGATTTTGATGATTGCTCTCTAAACTTGCACCTTGCGGATTCCACTATTAAGAAACCTATGGGAAGAATTAATGATGTTCTTATTGTTGCAAATAGGAATTATGTGCCCGTAGATTTTATTGTTCTTGACATAGATTGCAATCCTTCATGTCCTATTATTCTTGGTAGACCTTTCCTTAGAACGATTGGTGCAATTATTGATATGAAGGAAGGAAATATTAGATTCCAATTTCCATTAAGGAAAGGCATGGAACACTTTCCTAGAAAGAAAATTAAATTACCTTATGAATCTATTATGAGAGCCACTTATGGATTGCCTACCAAAGATGGCAATACCTAGATCTATCCTTGCTTGTTATGCCTAGCTAGGGGCGTTAAACGATAGCGCTTGTTGGGAGGCAACCCAATTTTATTTTTATTCCTTGCTTTTTGCTCCTGTTTAGTAATAAATAATTTATCTAGCCTCTGTTTTGGTTGTGTTTTTTGTGTTTAATTAGTGTTTGTGCCAAGTAGAACCGTTGGGAAGACTTGGGGAAAGTCTTGTTAACTTGCTGTAAAAAACAGAAACTTTAGCGCTCACGAGAACTGCTGCCATTTTTATTTGGAAAGTGATATTTAGTTAATTATTTTTGAAGATGATTAATAGATAAATTCCTCACGTCCAGAAATTTATTTTAGAATTTTTGGGGTTCCAGATCTTGCGCTAGCTACAGATTACTACAGACTGTTCTGTTTTTGACAGATTCTGTTTTTCGTGTGTTGTTTGCTTATTTTGATGAATCTATGGCTAGTAAAATAGTTTATAAACCATAGAGAAGTTGGAATACAGTAGGTTTAACACCAATATAAATAAAGAATGAGTTCATTACAGTACCTTGAAGTGGTCTTTTGTTTTCTTTCGCTAACGGAGCTCACGAGATTTTCTACTTTGAGTTTTGTGTTGTGAAGTTTTCAAGTTTTGGGTAAAGATTTGATGGATTATGGAACAAGGAGTGGCAAGAGCCTAAGCTTGGGGATGCCCATGGCACCCCCAAGATAATCTAAGGACACCTAAAAGCCAAAGCTTGGGGATGCCCCGGAAGGCATCCCCTCTTTCGTCTACTTCTATCGGTAACTTTACTTGGAGCTATATTTTTATTCACCACATGATATGTGTTTTGCTTGGAGCGTCTTGTATGATTTGAGTCTTTATTTTTAGTTTACCACAATCATCCTTGCTGTACACACCTTTTGAGAGAGCCATACATGATTTGGAATTTGTTAGAATACTCTATGTGCTTCGCTTATATCTTTTGAGTTATATAGTTTTGCTCTAGTACTTCACTTATATCTTTTAGAGCACGGTGGTGGATTTGTTTTATAGAAACTATTGATCTCTCAAGCTTCACTTAGATTATTTTGAGAGTCTTAAATAGCATGGTAATTTGCTTAAAATCCTAATATGCTAGGTATTCAAGATTAGTAAAAATTTCTTATGAGTGTTTTGAATACTAAGAGAAGTTTGATGCTTGATGATTGTTTTGAGATATGGAGGTAATAATATCAAAGTCGTGCTAGTTGAGTAGTTGTGAAATTGAGAAATGCTTGTGTTGAAGTTTGCAAGTCCCGTAGCATGCACGTATGGTAAACGTTATGTAACAAATTTGAAACATGAGGTGTTATTTGATTGTCCTCCTTATGAGGGGCGGTCGGGGACGAGCGATGGTCTTTTCCTACCAATCTATCCCCCTAGGAGCATGCGCATAGTGCCGAGGTTTTTGATGACTTGTAGATTTTTGCAATAAGTATGTGAGTTCTTTATGACTAATGTTGAGTCCATGGATTATACGCACTCTCACCCTTCCATCCTTGCTAGCCTCTTCGGTACCGTGCATTGCCCTTTCTCACATTGAGAGTTGGCGCAAACTTCGCCGGTGCATCCAAACCCCGTGATATGATACGCTCTTTCACACATAAACCTCCTTATATCTTCCTCAAAACAGCCACCATACCTACCTATTATGGCATTTCCATAGCCATTCCGAGATATATTGCCATGCAACTTTCCACCATTCCGTTTATCATGACACATTCATTATTGTCATATTGCTTAGCATGATCATGTAGTTGACATAGTATTTGTGGCAAAGCCACCGTCCATAATTCTTTCATACATGTCACTCTTGGTCCATTGCATATCCCGGTACACCGCCGGAGGCATTCATATAGAGTCATCTTTTGTTCTAGTATCGAGTTGTAATCATTGAGTTGTAAATAAATAGAAGTGTGATGATCATCATTTTCTAGAACATTGTCCCAAGTGAGGAATTATAAAAAAGAGAGAGAAAGGCCATATAAAAAAAGGCAAAAAGAAAAGGCCTAAATAAAAAAATGAGAGAAAAAGAGAGAAGGGACAATGTTACTATCCTTTGCCACACTTGTGCTTCAAAGTAGCACCATAATCTTCATGATAGAGAGTCTCTTGTTTTGTCACTTTCATATACTAGTGGGAATTTTCATTATAGAACTTGGCTTGTATATTCCAACAATGGGCCTCCTCAAGTGCCCTAGGTCTTCGTGAGCAAGCAAGTTGGATGCACACCCACTTAGTTTCTTTTGTTGAGCTTTCATACATTTATAGCTCTAGTGCATCCGTTGCATGGCAATCCCTACTCCTTGCATTAACATCAATCGGTGGGCATCTCCATAGCCCATTGATTAGCCTCGTTGATGTGAGACTTTCTCCTTTTTTGTCTTCTCCACATAACCCCCCTCATTATATTCTATTCCACCCATAGTGCTATGTCCATGGCTCGCGCTCATATATTGCGTGAAAGTTTATAGGTTTGAGATTACTAAAGTATGAAACAATTGCTTGGCTTGTCATCGGGGTTGTGCATGATGAGAGCATTCTTGTGTGACGAAAATGGAGCATGACTAAACTATATGATTTTGTAGGGATGAACTTTCTTTGGCCATGTTATTTTGAGAAGACATAATTGCTTTGTTAGTATGCTTGAAGTATTATTATTTTTATGTCAATATGAACTTTTGTCTTGAATCTTTCGGATCTGAATATTCATACCACAATTAAGAAGAATTACATTAAAATTATGCCAAGTAGCACTCCGCATCAAAAATTCTGTTTTTATCATTTACCTACTCGAGGACGAGCAGGAATTAAGCTTGGGGATGCTTGATACGTCTCCAACGTATCTATAATTTTTGATTGCTCCATGCTATATTATCTACTGTTTTGGACATTATTGGGCTTTATTATCCACTTTTATATTATTTTTGGGACTAACCTATTAACCGGAGGCCCAACCCAGAATTGCTGTTTTTTGCCTATTTCAGGGTTTCGAAGAAAAGGAATATCAAACGGAGTCCAAACGGAATGAAACCTTCGGGAACGTGATTTTCTCACCGAACGTGATCCAGGGGACTTGGACCCTACGTCAAGAAACAAAAGAGGAGGCCACGAGGTAGGGGGCGCGCCTACCCCCCCAAGTGCGCCCTCCACCCTCGTGGGCCCCCTGTTGCTCCACCGACGTACTCCTTCCTCCTATATATACCTACGTACCCCCAAACGATCAGATACGGAGCCAAAACCCTAATTCCACTGCCGCAACTTTCTGTATCCACGAGATCCCATCTTGGGGCCTGTTCCGGAGCTCCGCCGGAGGGGGCATCGATCACGGAGGGCTTCTACATCAACACCATAGCCCCTCCGATGAAGTGTGAGTAGTTTACCTCAGACCTACGGGTCCATAGTTAGTAGCTAGATGGCTTCTTCTCTCTTTTTGGATCTCAATACAATGTTCTCCCCCTCTCTTGTGGAGATCTATTCGATGTAATCTTCTTTTTGCGGTTTGTTTGTTGAGACCGATGAATTGTGGGTTTATGATCAAGTCTATCTATGAACAATATTTGAATCTTCTCTGAATTCTTTTATGTATGATTGGTTATCTTTGCAAGTCTCTTCGAATTATCAGTTTGGTTTGGCCTACTAGATTGATCTTTCTTGCAATGGGAGAAGTGCTTAGCTTTGGGTTCAATCTTGCGGTGTCCTTTCCCAGTGACAGTAGGGGCAGCAAGGCACGTATTGTATTGTTGCCATCGAGGATAACAAGATGGGGTTTTCATCATATTGCATGAGTTTATCCCTCTACATCATGTCATCTTGCTTAAGGCGTTACTCTGTTTTCATTAACTTAATACTCTAGATGCATGCTGGATAGCGGTCGATGAATGGAGTAATAGTAATAGATGCAGGCAGGAGTCTGTCTACTTGTCTCGGACGTGATGCCTATATACATGATCATACCTAGATATTCTCATAACTATGCTCAATTTTGTCAATTGCTCAACAGTAATTTGTTCACCCACTGTAGAATACTTATGCTCTCGAGAGAAGCCACTAGTGAAACCTATGGCCCCCGGGTCTATCTTCATCATATTAATCTCCCAATACTTAGTTATTTCCTTTGCTTTGATTTTACTTTGCATCTTTATCAAAAAAATACCAAAAATATTATCTTATCATATCTATCAGATCTCACTCTCATAAGTGGCCGTGTAGGGATTGACAACCCCTTATCGCATTGGTTGCGAGGATTTATTTGTTTTGTGCAGGTACGAGGGACTGGCGCGTAGCCTCCTACTGGATTGATACCTTGGTTCTCAAAAATTGAGGGAAATACTTACGCTACTTTGCTGCATCATCCCTTCCTCTTCGGGGAAAACCAACGCAGTGCTCAAGAGGTAGCATCGCACTGCGGCCCAATTCACTTTGCCATCTGGAGCAGATCGAAAGCTACGCCCCTGGCCATCAGGTCAGATTTGGGAGCTTGAACTACATTGCGGACACCCGTGGAGACTTGATCTTCGCCGGATTCGAGATCACGGTAGCCGCTCCCGGTCGCCCCGATGATCATGACCTAAATCTATCATCAGGCTGCATCCTGGAGATTGCTCTTGTAACCACTCTGGCCCTAGATCCGGAGCAAGCCACGCCACCCAAGGATGGGAGGATCAACCCGACCACGGAGGCCACAGATTCCATGACGTTGGAGCCGCGTATAGACTTAACCTCTCACGACGTCTCTGTCAGCGTAACTCTGGACTCGTCTCCGTCCATAAGTTCTGAACCACGTGAGGCCGCGGATGCCGAGCTTGATCATTTATCGATCTTTGAATTCAGCGCCGCAGACATCTTCTAGCGCTCGCCTTTGGGCGATGTGCTAAACTCGTTAAAAAACCTATCCTTGACAGAGGACTCACAGCCGAACTATATCCGGCTCGAACTAGGGGTTGACGGTGGAGAATTTCGCTGCCCACCCGCCACCCACTTCATAGCCATGGTCGAGGATTTAACCGACGAACTTGACTACGACTCCGAGGACATCGACGGTATGGACGACGATGCCGGAGAAGAAGATGTCCAGAACCCACCGTTCACCGGACACTGGACGACCACTTCCTCGTATGATGTATACATGGTGGATGCACCAAAGGAGAACAACGACGAGGACAAGGAATATCCAGCTGAGGATAAACCTTCTGAAATACAGTCCAAGCGCCGACGTTAGCAGCGCCGCTCTAAGTCACGCCGCAGTAAAGATAGCAGTACCGGCACAGGAGAAGACAACACTCCAGAAGGTGCCGAAGGCAACGAATACCCCGTCGATACAGTTAATGAACTAGATGAACGGGGGGCGGGTAGGTTAGCCCGGTAAACAGGCCACGCATGAAGATTCGGAGGACGATAACTACCTCCCGCTCTCCGAGGATGAGGTGAGCCTCGGCACCGAGGATTTCATCGTGCCCGAGGAACCTCTTGAGCAGGAGCGCTTCAAGCGCCAGCTAATTGCCACTGCAAGGAGCCTAAAAAAGAAGCAGTAGCAGCTTCAAGCTGACCAAGATCTGCTCAATGATAAATGGACCGATGTCCTAGCAGCCGAAGAGTACAGCCTCAAGCGCCCAACCAAAAGCTACCCAAAGTGCAAATTGCTACCTCAGTTTGACGAGGAGGCGCCGACCTACATACCTCTATCATACAACGCGGCTGACCGACCACCACATGGCCGAGACAAAACGGCAACTCACGCCGAACACCAGCCAGCCCCGCCTCAGTGCACATGCAGAGGTAAACCAGCCCAGGGGCATACATATGACCTCCGGCAAACCCTGAACAATAAACCAGGACACACTAGATCAATCTAGATGGCCACCTATTCAGACATGACAAACTTAGTCACGCACGGGCCGAAAACCGCCGACGGACTCCATCCGAGCTACGTCGTGATACTTCCCGATATAGAGGTGCCACACACCCTCATCGCTTCACTGATGAGGCCCTGGATCATGAATTCCCAGAAGGGTTCAAACCTGTGAATATAGAATCATACGATGGAACCACGGACCCCGCAGTGTGGATCAAAGACTTCATTCTCCACATTCGTATGGCCCGCGGCGATGACCTCCACGCCATCAAATACCTCCCTTTAAAACTCAAGGGGCCAGCTTGGCACTGGCTCAATAGTCTGCCTGCAAATTTCATTGGCAGCTAGGAGGACTTGGAAGAGGCCTTCCTCGATAACTTCCAAGGTACATATGTTTGACCTCCGGACGCTGATGACTTAAGCCATATAGTTCAACAGCCCGGAGAGTTCGCCAGGAAATTCTGGACTAGGTTCTTAACTAAAAAGAACCAAATCATCGATTGTCCGGATGCCGAAGCCCTAGCAGCCTTCAAACACAGCATTCGCGACGAATGGCTCGCTCGCCACCTCGGCCAAGAAAAGCCAAAATCCATGGCAGCCCTCACGACACTCATGACCCGCTTTTGTGCGGGCGAGGACAGTTGGTTGGCCGTAGCAAAAACAATGCAAGCGACGCCGGCGCCACTGAAGCTAAAACTAGCAAAGACAAATCTCGATGCAATAGATACAAGCGCTGAAACAATAGTGATAACACCGAGGACACGACAGTTAATGCCGGATTCAGGGGCCCTAAGTCCGGTCAGCGGAAGAAGCCATTCCAAAAGAACAATTCAGGCCCATCCAGCTTGGACCACATACTCAATCATTCATGCCATATTCATGGCACCCCAGACAAGCCACCCAATCATACAAATAGAGATTGCTGGGTTTTTAAATAGGCCGGCAAACTAAACGCTGAGAATAGGGAAAAGGGATCGCAAAGCAAGGACAATGACAAAGAGCCCCAGCAACCGAACATAGGGGGACAAAAGAAGTTTCCCCCTCAGGTCAAAACAGTGAACATGATATATGCTACCCACATCCCCAAGAGGGAGCGCAAGCGTGCGCTCACGGACGTCTATGCGATAGAGCTAGTCGCCCCAAAATTTAATCCATGGTCGTCATGCCCGATCACTTTTGATCGCCCGAATCATCCGACCAGTATCCAGCACGATGGCTTAGCCACACTGGTCTTAGACCCAATGATTGATGGGTTCCACCTGACTCGCGTCCTTATGGACGGAGGTAGCAGCCTTAATCTGCTCTATCAGGATACAGCGCGAAAAATGGGCATTAACCCATCAAGGATCAAGCCTACAAGGACTACCTTTAAAGGAGTCATACCAGGCGTAGAGGCCCGCTGTACGGGCTCAATCACACTCGAGGTTGTCTTCGGATCTCCGGACAACTTCCGAAGCGAGGAGAAATCTTCAATATCGTCCCATTTCGCAGCGGCTATCACACACTGCTCGGACGAACTGCGTTCGCTCGATTCAACGCGGTACCACACTATGCTTATCTCAAGCTCAAGATGCCCAGTCCACATGGCATCATAACAGCTAACGGAAATACGGAACGCTCCTTCCGTATAGAAGAGCACACAGCTGCCTTAGCAGGAGAAGTACAGAGCAACCTTCTCAAGCAGAACCTTAACTCGGCTACCGAGCCCACGGACACCGTTAAGATGGTCCGAACTACTCTGCAGTAGGAAAGCTCGTCTCGTCAGGAGCTCAACTAGCAATTCGGCCTCCATCGCAGTTCCGATCAAGTGGTGGCATTCGTGCCGCGCGTACATAACTACACGCTCAAAATCCCATGGGCATCGACGGAGGCATAGCTAGCTTGTGGTCCGTAGTACGGCTCAACCGACGTCGGATACACATATACTTTCATTTTTACTTGTTTCCTTTTCAGGTCTCAATCCCACAGGCACCATCTGATGGCCTGGTCATCGGTCCTCTTGAAGAATAAACACACCAAGACGACGAGAAACACAGACATATGGGGGACTTTTTAGGTGATTTCGTTAACAATAACTTTACCTGTTTTCAGGACCCGCATGTAGCTCTCCCTTGGTTTCGGCATGTCAAATAGCATGTTGCTTATCGCACTATCTGTATCAATGCGCATTGACGTACTAATTAAATTACAATGAGAACAGTTTGCCGCTTGAGCTGGAGGACTCCAGCTTTTTTGTACCTTTTCTGTTTTCTTTCTTATTTCTCTTTTTCAGCTCCCCTGTGGATAACCCTATCAGGTAGCACCCGTACACTTTGGTACGTTTCATGTTCGCCAAGGGTTGCACAGCACCCCACATTATGGCAACAAAATCCTGGACACTTTTTATAGGTACAGTTCCGCACCCCGAAATTAGCATTATATGCATTGGCTCCGAATCATGTCTTTGGTCAATAGTTGGGTTGCCCGGCTCCTGTGCTTGCTACCTTATGTTCCGCTATATCGGCTAAGGTAGTAAAGGGAGAACTACTGCGATTGTGCCTTGGTTTATCCAAAGGAGCACCTCAGTAGAGAAAGCCGAAAACTGACTGTCATGATGCGGCGCAAGCCGGTCAGCTGTTCGGAGGTTGCAAATCATTGGAGATTTCTCTCGCATTACACGAAAGTTTGACACTTCTCGATCAGACGCTTATAGCACTCTAGTTTGGATACTAGGGGTTGCGCCCATGTTTTTATTGTCGCACTCCTATGGCTAAGTGAGGGTGTTACAGCCGCATAGTCTGGTTGCCTGGTTCGTTGCGCTAAACAACTCCTTCAAGGACCATCTAATCGGATCAAGATTGTTTAGATTCCATCCCGAACACCCCCGTAATACCTATGTGGGGGCAGAAGCCGACGACTGGTTAACCCTCAGATTTCATACAACACGGCCGCACAGGAAGTGAAAATTTAAAAACATAACAAAGCATTATATTGCATAAACACTTTGTTTTATCATACAAGGTAGAGGGAACTCGCATACATTCATTCCAAGATAGTGTCTTTTGCACAGTGATGCGCAACAATGCGGGATCGCATTATATTGCATAAACACTTTGTTTTATCATACAAGGTAGAGGGAACTCGCATACATTCATTCCAAGATAGTGTCTTTTGCACAGTGATGCGCAACAATGCGGGATCCCTCCAGGACACCATCAAAATATAACTCGGGTCGGCGGTGCTCTTTGCCCTCAGGTGGCCCCTCGGTCATTAGCTTCTTGGCATCCATCTTCGCCCAATGCGTCTTGACGCGGGCAAAGGCCATCCTTGCACCTTCAATACAGACCGACCGCTTTATCACCTCAAGACGTGGGCATGCATCAACAAGCCGCTTCGTAAGTCCGAAGTAGCTACTGTGCATCGGCACGACAGGCCATAGTCGGACTATAAGCTCCTTCATGGCCAGCTCGGCTGCCTTGTGCAGCTCGACCAGCTATTTCAGCTGGTCGCTGCTACCTCTTAAGCACTTGCATTGGTTTTTCCTTGAAGAGGAAAGGGTGATGCAACAAAGTAGCGTAAGTATTTCCCTCAGTTTTTGAGAACCAAGGTATCAACCCAGTAGGAGGCCACGCACGAGTCCCTCGCACCTACACAAAATAATAAATCCTCGCAACCAACATGATAAGGGGTTGTCAATCCCTACACGATCACTTACGAGAGTGAGATCTGATAGATATGATAAGATAATATTTTTGGTACTTTTATGATAAAGATGCAAAGTAAAATAAAAGGCAATAAAAATAACTAAGTATTGGAAGACTAATATGATGGAAGATAGACCCGAGGGCCATAGGTTTCACTAGTGGCTTCTCTCAAGAGCATAAGTATTCACGGTGGGTAAACAAATTACTGTTGAGAAATTGACAGAATTGAGCATAGTTATGAGAATATCTAGGTATGATCATGTATATAGGCATCACGTCCGAGACAAGTAGACCGACTCCTGCCTGCATCTACTACTATTACTCCACACATCGACCGCTATCCAGCATGCATCTAGAGTATTAAGTTCATAAGAACAGAGTAACCCTTTAAGTAAGATGACATGATGTAGAGGGATAAACTCATGCAATGTGATATAAACCCCATCTTGTTATCCTCGATGGCAACAATACAATACGTGCCTTGCTGCCCCTACTGTCACTGGGAAAGGAAACCGCAAGATTGAACCCAAAGCTAAGCACTTCTCCCATTGCAAGAAAGATAAATCTAGTAGGCCAAACCAAACTGATAATTCAAAGAGACTTTGAAAGTGCTAGTGATCGACTAGAGGGGGGTGAATAGGCGATTTTTATGAAAGTCTTCAAAACATGGAAGTTTCGAAGACAAACGATAGAAACAAACCTATTACCATGCATCGGAAGGTAGACTATGCTAAGCAAGCCATAGTCAAGTATTCAATGAGATGAAAGCACGAAGACTAATAGCAGCTAGGCAGTATAGATCAGGATGGAAGATAGTACGAGGCCAAACAGAAGAAGCAGTTGCACCGTGAAGACAAATAGATAATGCAAACAGGCAATGACTTCACAAGGACCAAACTGCAAATAAGGAGATGGGAAGAATGCAACCAGTGACTCGTTGAATACAATGATTTGTTGGACCAGTTCCAATTGCTGTGACAACTGTACGTCTGGTTAGGGAGGCTGAGATTCAACTCAGAAGACCGCGTCTTCACCTTATTCCCCTTGAGCTAAGTACACCCAGTCCTCGCCCAATCACTCTGGTAAGTCTTCAAGGTAGACTTCCAAACCTTCACAGACTTTGTTCACCGGCGATCCACAATGACTCTTGGATGCTCAGAACGCGATGCCTAACCGGCTGGAGGATTCACAGTCCTCAAGTGCAATAAGTCTTCAGATCACACAGACAGGAAGACTTCAGTGATCCCTAACACTCTTTGGCTCTGGGTGTTTAGGGCTTTGTCCTCGCAAGGAATTCTCTCTCAAAGGCTTCGAGGTGGGTTGCTCTCAAACGACAAAAGCCGTACACTAACTCTGAGCAGCCAACCGTTTATGGTTGTAGGGGGTGGGCTATTTATAGCCACTAGGCAACCCGACCTGATTTGTCCGAAATGACCCTGGGTCACTAAGGAACTGACACGTGTTCCAACGGTCAGATTTCAAACACACACGGCAACTTTACTTGGGCTACAAGCAAAGCTGACTTATCCAGCTCTGGATAAGATTTGCTCTCATTGTCTTCGCTCGAAGACATAGGATTTTGGTTAAGCATCACTTCAGTCATTCTGACTGGTTCACTTGGACCCCACTTAACAGTACGGTGGTTCCTATGACTCAACAAAGAAGAAAAAGAACGACGAAACAACTAAGTCTTCGCGCTCCATAGTCTTCACGCGATGTCTTCTCTTGTCATAGTCTTCAATGTGAATGTCTTCACATACCACCTTTGACTTCAATGTCTTCATACATTTTTAGGGGTCATCTCTGGTAGGAAAACCGAATCAATGAGGGACTTCTACCTGTGTTATCCTGCAATTCTCACAAACACATTAGTCCCTCAACCAGGTTTGTCGTCAATACTCCAAAACCAACTAGGGGTGGCACTAGATGCACTTACAATCTCCCCCTTTTTGGTGATTGATGACAAACTGGTTGAAGTTTTCAACGGGGAATAAAATATGTGAAATTGTAAAGGATAGGGTATTGTCTTCATAAGTGGCAAAGGCTCCCCCTGAAGATGTGCATATAAGTAATTTGCTTTTGGAATGCAAATGCACATGGCAGGTTGTACTTGTGGAGATCCTCTTCAACTTATGATGACAATTCATCATGCATGATTTGATATAACGAAGATAATGACATGCATAATGAAAAATGGACGTCTGCAAAATGACCTAAGTGCGGAAGTTATCATCGCACATGCGGAATTTATCATCGCATCACAGAATAGCAAATAAGTAGCAGACGACCATCGAGTTTAAGTGTTACAACTCAAAGAACCAAATGTATCGAAAAGCGAGAGTTGTAAGCACTTGGCAAAAGTAGCAAAAAGTAAAGCAACCACCCATATGGACCCGCTTGAAGACTATCAACTCATATGCTTCTCCCCCTTTTGTCAGTAAGGACCAAAAAGGTTTGAAGACATAGAGCGCCTACTCGTTCCCATGAGGTGCAGGCGAGGCAGCAGGGTCGTCGTTGAGGTCCGGTGGTGCAGAAGAACTTGGTGCAGTGTCGACGTGCGCTGAAGTTGGAGGAGGTGAAGTTGCATCATCTTGGTCATCGATGACTCTGGCATTCACTATCGCAGCTGAGGATGAATAGTTAGAGTCTTCAAGTGAGGGAGTCCGACGCAAGTGAGCATTCCTTGGAGGAGTTGAGTCAAACTTGAATCTTTCGGTGAAGCCATCGTCCTGCAGATCAGCTTCAGCACTAAGCAATGTCAAACTCTTCCAAGAACTCTGTCAGGTTTCATGAGTAACAAAGGCATTCTTGGTGGCAAGATTGCGAATGCGATTGACATCCACCAAGAGGCTTTGCATCTGACGCTTAAGCCAGTTGTGATGCTTGTCCTATTTCTGGTGTAGCGCGATGAGAAGCTCTCAGTCATTGAGAACACGAGATCGCTTCCGAGGCCATTGGGCAATGGTGCTTCCAGTGGCGTCAATTTGAGCACGAGGGGCACGTGTGTTACCAGCCAGGGGATAAACACGAGATACTGCTCGAACTCCTTCAATGGGCTGGGTGAAGCTTTGACGATCAGCATTGTGAAGATAAATGGGATCCTTAGCAGGCTCTGGGTAAATAGCTTCAACAGACAGATCAACCTCCGGCAAGAATACAAGATGATTGCGCGCGGACGGCTGATAGTTGAAGGCAGAGTGAAGCTTGATAAGACGCATGACCCATGGAGCATAGAACTTCAACCCAAAAATGTCGGAGCCAGATGCAGCCAATTGTCTGATGAAAAAGTCTTGAGCATTGAAGCTGATGCCATTGAAGATATAGAAAACCAAAGTCTTCATTGCTCCTTCAAGCTTCGCTGTAGATGAATGTCCTTTGACAGGCCATAGAGTTTTTCTGATGATATGATAAATGGTGCGAGGCAGATACTCTAGGTCTTCAACAAAGAATTCAGATGGGTAGTCAGCGTCGTGAGGCAAAGGCTTCATCATGCTCAACATTTGGCTCATGTTGGGTTCTGGCTTCTGAAAAATGCTCTCCAAAGCATTCTGGTGTTGTTGACAACCTGGTTCATAGTATTCACCAGGAGTGGGCAGGCCTGTGAGCTCAATGATATCAAGAGC
The DNA here is from genome assembly GCF_018294505.1 of Triticum aestivum. NCBI lineage: Eukaryota > Viridiplantae > Streptophyta > Magnoliopsida > Poales > Poaceae > Triticum > Triticum aestivum. The sequence goes on from NC_057809.1 coordinate 281,262,862, forward strand.
TTTGGCTTCATGATGGACATTGCCTGTCATCCACTCAAGGACCCAAGTCTTTGGATCCCTGTTGTAGCCTCGAATGTGAAGAGTTGCATAGAACTGTAACAGAAGCTCTTCATTCCAGTGTTCCTTGTCTGTGACAAATTGCAGGAGTCCAGCGTCTCTGAAGCAATCCAACGCTTCTTCTAGACAGGGCAGGCCAGCTAGAGCTTCAGTGTCAAGACGCATATGGGGAAATATGCGCCCTTGATTGTATAAGACGCAGGAATAGTAGCTGCGCTGCTGATAGCTCCAGAACCGATCCGATGAAATGCGAGGTTTGGTGTAAGGTTCTTGGCGCTGTTGAAGAAGGTGTTATGTGCCACGAAGCCATTCACATTGAAGACCCCAGGTGAAGTTGCAGTGCCTGGGAATCTTGGAAGTCTTGGCTTGGGCTTCTGGACTTGAGGTCTGTGCTCGACATGATAGTCAAATTGTGGACCCGCAGCAGGTGGAGGAACCAGAATGGGCCATCGGACCATAACAGGCTGACCACGATCAAATGCCAGCTCAATTGTATGAGGTCTTGGAGGGGGTACAGGAGCATTGGCATTGTCGTTGACATGGGCTTCAGGGGCCACATTGGCTTCAGGTGCTTCAGTATTGGCTTCATGCGCTGCAGTGGCTTTAGGTGCATGCACTTCTGGCACCGCATTAGCTTCAGGCGCCACATTAGCTTTAGCCATGACAACGTCATTGGCTTCAGTGTTGATGTTGGTGGCCGCCTCAGTATTGTTAACCTCCACTTCAGGAGCTGGAGGGTCGGACACGTTCTCCTCGAGAACAACATCTTGGTGGGACGGGGGTGTAGCAACTCTTTCTACTTCAACTCTTGGTTCTTCTTCTTCATCGGCTGATGCAGCCGGAATATCTTCAGCCGTTTTGGCTTCAGACTCAGAGACGTTCACAGTTGGAGGGACTTGGGGCCTTGATCCTTTGCGAAGCCTGCAGAATGCTGGCGACGCCTGTGGAGATGGAGTCGGCTGGGCCTCAAAGTCATCGTCATCTTGTGGTTGGGGAGCACTTGGGGTGTCTTGTTGTTGTGGGTGATCAGCAGATGATGCATCCTGAGCAGTTGGCGTCAGAGGATGACCAATGCTGATGAGCTCGCTGTGCGTGAGCACAGGCGATGATACCAAATTGTGCTCGATCTGAGGAAGGAATTCATCATCTTCAACATTGTCGTGAGGACCAATGTCTTCAGCCGCGGTGGGGTCAACAGCTGGATTGTCTTCAGCTTTAGGAGTCTCTGTGGAAGCAGGCTCATGAACTATCAACTGGCGCTCTCGATGTTCAGACGCAGGACGAGCCACAGAGATTGGATGGACATCAAGGGGCTCTGTGGGAGCAGCCCGGCCTCTCTCCTTGGTCTTCCGTTTCTTGGTTGGGGGAGCATCATCAGTGGTGGCTTTGGTCTTGCATTTTCTGGCTTCGGCTTTAGCTGCCCTTGTTTTCTTGAGTTCTGAAGCCACTGTGGGGACCTTAGGCTTCGAGCCTGTCATACTGGCTGGGAAGACAATGCGAGGTTCTTCCTGCCTTGATGCTTCTGGTTCTGCCACAGCTGGCTTCTTCTTCTTCTTGGCAGCCATTCTGGGGTCGATGCCTGGTCGCCCCAAAGCCTTGCGCTTTTCAGCTTCATTGTATCCTTGAACACATTTGGCAGCAAGATCCTTCATGCGCTCACGAGAACCTTTGGCTTCTTCACGTTTCTTGTGGAATGCTTCCTTGAGCTCATGCATCATGACCTTGAAGTTTTGAATGTCTTCAACATTGAGCTTGGCCATGTGCTTCTTGAACTGAGCCTTTTCATAATCGATCTTATGCTTCAGCTCAACAATTTTCTGAGCTAGAGCCAGCTCAGGAGCAATGGCTCCGTGGAAGGCGACGCTGAGGCCAATAGGAAGCTGAAGATCATCAAAGCTGACATTTGGGCTGTCAAACCACTCATCAATAAACTTGTTTAAGATTTCCACATCAAAGAGAGGGAGGTCATTGAAGATTTCCGCCTCTTGCTTGCTCTTGATCAACTGCTCAAGAGCGTCATCGCCAAGATCATCGTCACTGGACAGATCAATGGCGTCATTTTCATTTCGCAAAACAGCAGCAGGGGTCAGTGCTTGACCAGTGGGTTGCATGGGCTTCTTCACTTTGGCGGGCTTGGAGATGCGTGAAAGATCTTCAGACTGCACACTGTCTTCAGGAGGTGCAGTGGCCAGAGGCTTCGCCCGTGAAACCTTTGGTGCAGGGGAAGGCTTCGAAGCTTTAGGTTTCTTCAGCTTCTTTGGCTTTGGTGGTGCAGGCGCTTCGTCAGAATCAGCGTCGTCTGCAGGTTGATCCACGACTGCCCCTTGAACCTTTATGTGAGTGATGAGACCTTCTAAGTTATAGAAGGGCCCAACCAGATTGGGTTCAGCTTCGCGTGTGCCGTCAGCACGAGGAGTAGAGGGGCCTGGATTGAAGTCTAATCCCCGCGACTTCTTGTTTTCTTTGGCCGAGTTCTTGGCAAACTGGAAGTTGCGCTTGAACAGATTGTCGTCACGGCACCATAGTAATGAAGATGGGTCTGCATCTGCAGGCTGTGGTCCACGGACCATGCAAGGATAGAAGCCTTGTTCAATGGCTTTAGCTCTAGACCTAGGTTGAAGGTTTTTGTACAAGATGTCTCCCCAGGGTCGCTTGATGGCATTCTTCTCAGCATATTCCTGGGTCACGAACCTGTACTTGTACCATTGTTCTGCCCAATATCTTCGAATCCATTGGATTCGGGTTTTTCGCTGATTGTAGTCCTCCTCTGGATCTGTCTTGTACAGCTCATAGAGGTCAGGAGGCAAATCTCTTGAGGTGTTTCCACGGTGCTGTCTGCCACCCTTCCTTGCAGACTTCTCTGTTGCCATGAAGTTTAGACTGAAAGGCTTCAACACTGTCAAAGTCTTCCGTCTACTGGTCAGACAAGAACTGGCTTCAGGAGAATTTATATGATGCTGTAAGAACTCTGCAAATGAATGCAGACTATGAGAACCAAGGGATTCTCCCACGGACATGTACCTGTGACAGCATTAAAGGTGCGAGGGAAGGGGAAGAGGTCATATGCATTCTCAGAAGATTTTGAAGATAAATCAGTTTAGAAGACATTGACCTCATAGTGCGAAGACATTCACTCATATGTAGAGAGTTGGTTCCAGATTTGTATGAATCCACGAATAAGTACAAGTGAGGAATCTAACTACTTTGTGAAGCATAAGTGAACATACTAGGCATGCTATGAGATGCAGAATGAGATAGATCCAACTTGTGGGAATAGAAACCACTTGTGGTTGAAAAGGATGAATCTATCAGATCAAAAAAACTGTAAAAAGGAGGTTTTATTTACCACACGAGGAACTGCTAGACGAAGTGGGAGAGGAGGCCGAGTAGTTCGATCTTCCGTGCCCTAACTTGGCGACGGAGGACACCTACGGCGACGGCGGAGAAGACGATGTCCGCGGCCGGCGTGAGGACGGCGTCGGTGAGGTCGCGGCAGCTAAGCGCTTCGTCGCCGGCGTCGTCGAGTGCTAGCGGTGGCGCTAGGGTTTGTGCGAGAGTGGAAGAAGAGATAATGACTGGGGTGAGGTGTGTATTTATAGAGACAGGGACGACACAACGTTATTATGCAGGTGCCCCTGGCAGTTCACATCTGAAGGACACATGGCAATCATGCAACACATTGGAGGTTGTTCCATGTTCCCACGCACGCCTGGATTGTCGGGTGGTCGTTCCCACTTCTCCAGGTTTCAGGCAAAGGATTGAGCATTTAAAAACGTATTTAATGTTTGTCTCTGTATCTCATGCTGACAAGGACACAACGAAGATATTCGACAGTTTCAATAGAATGCATATGATTTGGATAGATAGACTTGAGACAGGAGCATAGAAAGGTTAGGGTCCGATCACATTCACTTAGTTCAAAAGATTCAACGTGAAGACATAGCTATAAGTGAATGTTGTAGAGGACAGAAACTAAATTGAAGATAAACATGAGGCCATGTTAACATTGAAGACAAACAAAATGCGAAGACTTTGCAAATGTAACGCCATGTGAAAAACACTTCTAAGGGAAGAATTTGGTGGTGGCGTTACCCACCGTATAGGAAGTATTAGACCCAGACACGGTGCACAATTATCGTGGCGCTCAGAAGTCAAATTCCACGTTAATGTATTCACACTCAGAATGTAAGTCTTCATTGATTGAAGACATACTTTACTTCGTGTGTTGCACATCTAAGTCATCAACATGCATAAGTGTTAGGATGTGTGCCTGATCACAGGACATTTGAGGATTCCAAGATATTTAGCTCACACCGTAACTTGCAAAACCTTTTCTCATCCAAGGGCTTTGTGAAGATATCTGCCAGTTGCTCTTCAGTGTTGACGTGTATGATATCAATATCTTCCTTCATGACATGATCTCTGAGAAAGTGATGACGAATTTCAATGTGCTTTGTCTTCGAGTGCTGAACTGGGTTGTTAGCAATCTTGATGGCGCTTTCGTTGTCGCAGTAGAGTGGCACTTGCTTCAGATGAATGCCATAGTCTTTGAGTGTTTGCTTCATCCATAGAAGCTGAGCGCAGCAAGATCCAGCAGCAATGTATTCAGATTCAGCAGTGGAGAGAGATACACAGTTCTGCTTCTTTGAAGACCAACATACAAGTGATCGTCCCAGAAAGTGACATGTGCCTGATGTAGACTTGCGATCCACCTTGTCACCAGCATAATCAGCATCCGAGAATCCAACTAGATCAAACTCTGAGCCCTTTGGATACCATAATCCTAGTGTTGGGGTGTGAGCCAAATATCGAAGAATTCGCTTCACAGCTAAGTGATGCGATTCCTTTGGTGCCGCTTGGAATCGGGCACACATGCAAACACTAAGCATGATATCTGGCCTAGATGCACATAAATAAAGCAAAGAACCAATCATGGAGCGGTATACCTTTTGATCGAACTCTTTACCATTGTCGTCGGGACCCAGATGGTGTTTAGCTGGCATTGGCGTCGTGTAACCTTTGCAGTCTTGCATTCCAAACTTCTTCAGGCAATCTTTGAGGTATTTCTCTTGAGATATGAAGATGCCGTTGCGTTGCTGTCGTATTTGAAGACCAAGGAAGAACTTCAGTTCACCCATCATGGACATCTGATATTGCTCTTGCATCATATATCCAAACTCATCACTGTATTTCTGGTTGGTGCAGCCGAAGATAATGTCATCCACATATATTTGGCACACAAACAGTTCACCATCATATGTCTTCGTGAAGAGTGTGGGATCCAAAGAACCAGGTTTGAAGCCTTTGCTCTTCAGGAAGTCCTTGAGTGTGTCATACCAAGCACGAGGGGCTTGTTTGAGGCCATACAGTGCCTTGTTGAGCTTATAAACCATGTCAGGATGTTTTGGATCTTCAAAGCCAGGCGGTTGTGCAACATACACTTCTTCTTCAATCTTGCCATTGAGAAAAGCGCTCTTCACATCCATTTGATACAGAAGAATGTTATGATGATTTGCATAGGCCAGCAGTATGCGTATAGCTTCAAGCCTAGCCACAGGAGCAAATGTTTCATCGAAGTCAATTCCTTCAACTTGAGTGTATCCTTGAGCAACGAGACGAGCTTTGTTTCTGACAACTTGACCATGCTCATCTTGCTTGTTGCGATATATCCATTTAGTGCCTATGATATTGTGCTTACGAGGATCAGGACGCTTGACCAGTTCCCATACATTATTCAGCTCAAATTGTTGAAGCTCTTCTTGCATTGCTTGAATCCATTCAGGCTCCATGAAGGCTTCATCAACTTTCTTGGGTTCAGATATTGAGACGAATGCGAAGTGTCCACAGAAATTTGCTAGTTGTGTTGCCCTTGAACGAGTGAGTGGACCAGGTGCATTGATGCTGTCAATTATTCTCTCAATCTGTACTTCATTTGCAACACGAGGATGAACAGGACGAAGATTTTGCTCTTGCTGATCATTGTCATCGTTAGAAGGATTGTCTTCAGGCTGAGCATTGTCTTCAGGTTGATCAGGTGCAGAGATGATGAGTTCCTCTTCAGGCTGAGCTTCAGACGGTATGATTTCTCCAGTTCCCATAAGCTTGATGGATTCACTGGATGGAACTTCATCTAGCACATTTGGCAGGTGCTCTCTTTGCGAGCCGTTAGTCTCATCGAACCGCACATCCACAGTTTCAACCACTTTATAGTGAAAGAGGTTGAAGACTCTGTAGGAGTGCGAATCCTTTCCGTATCCAAGCATAAAACCTTCATGTGCTTTCGGTGCAAATTTTGAAGTGTGATGTGGATCCTTGATCCAGCACCTGGCACCAAATACTCTGAAGTAACTGACATTTGGCTTCTTACCAGTGAGGAGCTCATAGGATGTTTTGTTCAGAAGCTTGTGAAGATAAACACGGTTGATAATATGGCATGCAGTATCAATGGCTTCAGGCCAGAACTTTCTTGGAGTCTTGTATTCATCGAGCATCGTCCGGGCCATCTCAATAAGTGTTCTGTTCTTGCGTTCCACGACGCCATTCTGCTGCGGCGTGTACGGAGCTGAGAACTCATGAGTGATGCCCAAAGTATCAAGATAAGTGTCGAGGCCAGTGTTCTTGAATTCAGTGCCATTGTCACTTCTGATGTGCTTGATCTTGACGCCATAGTTGTTCATGGCTCGATTGGCGAAGCGTCTGAAGACATCCTGCACTTCAGTCTTGTAGAGGATTATATGCACCCATGTATATCTTGAATAATCATCAACAATGACGAAGCCATAGAGACAAGCAGTAGTAGTAAGAGTTGAGTAGTGAGTGGGACCGAAGAGGTCCATGTGTAGCAGTTCGAAGGGTTGAGTCGTTGTCATGATTGTCTTCGAGGGATGCTTGGCCCTCGTCATCTTTCCAGCTTCACAGGCACCGCATAGGTGATCCTTCTTGAACTTGACGCCCTCGATGCCTATGACATGCTTCTTCTTTGCAAGAGTGTGCAAGTTCCTCATGCCAGCATGCCCTAGCCTCCGATGCCAGAGCCAGCATTCTGAAGCTTTTGCTAGAAGACATACGGCAAGCTGTGGTCCTGCTGAGAAATCTACCACGTACAAATCATCTTTCCGATACCCTTCAAAGACTAGAGACTTGTCAGATTCCATTAGAACAAGGCAACGATATTTTCCAAATATCACAATCATGTTTAAATCGCAAAGCATTGAGACAGACATTAAGTTGAAACCAAGGGATTCAACAAGCATCACTTTATCCATGTGTTGATCCCTTGAGATTGCAACTCTACCTAGACCCAATACCTTGCTTTTACCAGTATCAGCAAATGTGATGTGACTCTTGTCAGATGGACGTAAAGTTGAGTCCATGAGAAGACTTCGCTTGCCAGTCATGTGATTAGTACACCCACTATCAATAATCCATTCTGAAGCAGCTGGTGTCATACCCTACAGTGCAGTTAGGGGGATAGGCTTCACGAAGAGAATTGTGAAGCATAAACATTTGACGAGCAAGTGGATTATGAAAGCTTAGATTGAGGTTAGGACTGATAGGGCAAGTAGCAAGCGACTCAGGAACAAAATACATAATAAGACCATTTGGGCATTTGATCTTGCGCCCTACAAGATGTTTAAGGTCCCCAACAATAGCTTCAGACGAATTTGATTTTCGGCTGGAGACCCTTCCCTGCAAAAGAGAGTTAAGCTTTCTTATCCACCCACATCTTCAAGGGTGGTTTCGAAGCAATGAGTCTAAGTGCAGCATCTGAGAACTTTGGCTTTGAAGCCCTAGCAAATAGTCTTGCAGGAGGACAATAGTACTCATAAGAATAAGCAGATTAGTTCTTGGTCTTATGAACATGGCGGTTTGATGAAACACGCTCATATTCATAGGCCTGAGTATGGTTTCCCTGCAAAATATTTGCGTTAGTGCGACTCAGGCGAGTCCTCTGTCTGTATGAAGCCTTTGGACCATATGAAGCCTGTGGTCTAGGGTTTGTCTTCTTCACTTATGGTGTCATGATGACATTCACAGGAAGATTCTCTAGACACCTTTTCGGCACCCAGACTTTCTTCATAGGTGGCCCATTCCCACAGTTAGTACCAATATACATGGCAAACACTTTACCGTTCTGAATCTTAAACAGTTTATAGTTTGCATCAAAGGATACATCAATAACAATGGGATTGGCACAAGTGAAGCCAGATAGGGTGGATGGATCCACTAAAGTAAGAGCCATCAGCATTCATTTTCCTTTCGAACCCAACACCCTCTTTCCTAGGGTTTCGGTTCAGGATCTGCCTTTTGAGGACATCACATAGTGTCTGATGTCCTCTGAGACTTTTGTACGTCCCTGTTTCAAGCAATGTCTTCAACCTAGCATTTTCATCAGCAATAGCAGTGGCATCCTCAGCAGAGGGGTTAGTTACCACATCAACAGTTGAAGATATTGCAACAGTAGCAGCAGTAGAACATCCAGCAACAGAGGTAGCGTTGTCACGCTCAATGCATTTAAGACATGGTGGTTCAAATCCTTCCTGAGCGGAACTGATCTGTTTGGCGAGAAGTGACTCGTTTTCCTTTTGAAGATCTTCATGAGCCGCTCTCAATTTCTCAAGATCTTGCTTCCTTTGAAGGTAATCATAGGAAAGCTTTTCATGAGTTGTTGAGAGCGTTTCATGACGACTTTCAAGTTCCTCATACTTAACGTGAAGATTTTTTATGTGTTCAATTAAGGACTGAGATCGAGTCAGTTCAGCGTCTACCAGGTCATCGCTTTTGTCTAACAGTTTTTGTATATGTTCCATAGCTTTTTGTTGTTCAGTTGCAATTTTAGCAAGTGTTTTGTAGCTGGGTTTGGAGCCACAATCAGAGTCATCTTCACTAGATGTCTGATAGTGAGTAGTGCGTGAGTTTACCTTGGCACCACATGCCATGAAGCAGTAGGTGGGAGCGGAGTCGTCCTGGTCATTAGCATCGGCGTCGGTGATGGAGTCATTGTCTTTAATGTTGAAGATGGACTTGGCAACATAGGCTGTAGCCAGACTTGCAATGCAAGAATCGGACTCCTCCTCAGACTCCACCTCCGCCTCCTCAGAAGCAGACTCCTCCTCTGAATCCATTTCCTTGCCAACAAACGCACGAGCCTTGCCAGATGAGCTCTTCTTGTGTGATGAAGACTTTGATGAAGACTTGGAAGAAGACTTTGAGTATTTCTTCTTCTTGTCGTCAGAATCATATTCCTTGCTCTTCTTCTTCTTCTTCTTGTTCTCATTGTCCCACTGCAGACACTCAAAGATGTAGTGGCCAGTTTTCTTGCACTTGTGGCATGTTCTCTTCTTGTAGTCATGAGCAGAAGCTTCATCATTCCTTGAGCTAGATCGTGAGGAATTTCTGAAGCCTTTCTTCTTGGTGAATTTCTGGAACTTCTTCACAAGCATAGCAAGCTCCTTTCCAATGTCTTCAGGATCATCAGAACTGCAATCAGAGTCTTCTTCAGATGAGGAAACAGCTTTTGCCTTCAAGGCACGAGTTCGCCCATAGTTGGGACCGTAGATATCTCTTTTCTCAGAAAGCTGAAACTCATGTGTGTTGGGCCTTTCAAGTATGTCAGACGGATCGAGTGTCTTGAAGTCAGGGCGTTCTTGAATCATCAGGGCTAGAGTGTCAAACAAGCTGTCAAGTGATCTCAGGAGTATCTTGACGACTTCATGCTTGGTGATCTCAGTAGCGCCGAGGGCTTGAAGCTCATTTGTGATGTCAGTGAGTCGATCAAACATGAGCTGAACATTCTCATTGTCATTTCTCTTGAAGCGGTTGAAGAGGTTGTGAAGGACACTGATTCTTTGATCTCTCTGGGTTGAGACGCCTTCGTTGACCTTGGAGAGCCAGTCCCAGACTAGCTTGGAAGTTTCCAGAGCACTCGCACGGCCATACTGTCCTTTGGTTAGATGACCATAGATGATGTTCTTGGCAGTGGAATCCAGTTGAACGAACTTCTTGACATCAGCAGCGGTGACACCTTCACCAGCCTTGGGGACGCCATTCTTGACGACATACTAGAGGTCGACATCAATGGCTTCAAGATGCATGCGCATCTTATTCTTCCAGTAGGGATATTCAGTTCCATCAAAGACTGGGCACGCAGCGGAAGCTTTGATTATCCCTGCAGTCGACATAGCTAAAACTCCATGTGGTTAAACCGAATCACACAGAACAAGGGAGTACCTTGCTCTGATACCAATTGAAAGTGCTAGTGATCGACTAGAGGGGGGGGGGTGAATAGGTGATTTTTATGAAGGTCTTCAAAACATGGAAGTTTCGAAGACAAACGATAGAAACAAACCTATTACCATGCAGCGGAAGGTAGACTACACTAAGGCCCTGTTTGGTTCAGCTTTTATCGACAGATTCCGCTGCCGCGTAGCAGAATCTGAACCAAAGGACGAACCCAGCAAAATCCGATTCCAGAAATCCGCTGTCAAAATCTGAACCAAAAGCGGAAGCAGCCCAGGACGTGCTTTCCAAAATCTGATTCCGTTGCGGGCCAAAATCTGAAAATGCTGTATCAGCTAGTTTGTCAAATGACCTACATCTTTTTCACATCAAATTTTCCACAGCTGTTTTTCCACAACAGATTTTTCACAGCTGCTTTTAGAAATCCACAACCGAACCAAACAGGGCCTAAGCAAGCCATAGTCAAGTATTCAATGAGATGAAAGCACAAAGACTAATAGCAGCTAGGCAGTATAGATCAGGATGGAAGATAGTACGAAGCCAAACAGAACAAGCAGTTGCACAGTGAAGACAAATAGATAATGCAAACAGGCAATGACTTCACAAGGACCAAACTACAAATAAGGAGATGGGAAGAATGGAACCAGTGACTCGTTGAAGACAATGATTTGTTGGACTAGTTCCAGTTGCTGTGACAACTGTACGTCTGGTTAGGGAGGCTGAGATTCAACTCAGAAGACCGCATCTTCACCTTATTCCCCTTGAGCTAAGGACACCCAGTCCTCGCACAATCACTCTGGTAAGTCTTCAAGGTAGACTTCCAAACCTTCACAGACTTCATTCACCAACGATCCACAATGACTCTTGGATGCTCAGAACGCGACACCTAACCGGCTGGAGGATTCACAGTCCTCAAGTGTAATAAGTCTTCAGATCACACAGACAGGAAGACTTCAGTGATGCCTAACACTCTTTGCCTCTGGGTGTTTAGGGCTTTGTCCTCGCAAGGAATTCTCTCTCAAAGGCTTCGAGGTGGGTTGCGCTCAAACGATAGAAGCCGTACACTAACTCTGAGCAGCCAACCGTTTATGGTTGTAGGGGTGGGCTATTTATAGCCACTAGACAACCCAACCTGATTTGTTCGAAATGACCCTAGGTCATTAAGGAACTGACACGTGTTCCAACGGTTAGATTTCAAACACACACGACAACTTTACTTGGGCTACAAGCAAAGCTGACTTATCCAGCTCTGGATAAGATTTGCTCTCATTGTCTTCCGTCAAAGACATAAGATTTTGGTTAAGCATCACATTCATTCATTCTGACTAGTTCACTTGGACCCCACTTAACAGTACTGTGGTTCCTATGACTCAACAAAGAAGAAAAATAACGACGAAACAACTAAGTCTTCGCGATCCATAGTCTTCACGCGATGTCTTCTCTTGTCATAGTCTTCAATGTGAATGTCTTCACATACCACCTTTGACTTCAATGTCTTCATACATTTTTACCATGGAGGTCACAACCACACTAGAGGAGGATCGCATAACCACAATGGTTCTAAGAATGGGAATGGGAACGGAACCAACAATAATCATAACCGCCCCAACCCGGCCACACCCGCCAAAAGGGACTTAAGTCATGTTACATGTTTCAAGTGCGGGAAGACTGGACACTACACCATGGAGTGCCTGAAGGAAAGAATGGAAATGGAAATGGGAGCGCTGGGAAGAAGCCAAATCCATTCAACAAAGGCCAAGTGAACCACGTTAACATGGAGGAGGTTGAAGAGCAGCCGGACGCGGTAATAGGTAAGTTTCTGGTTAAGTCATTTACTGCTCTCGTTCTTTTCGATACTGGTGCATCGCATTCATACATATCAAGGGGATTCATGGATAAGTTTAAACTACCAACCCAAACCCTTATGATCCCTCTTTTAGTGAGTTCACCCGGAGCAGAGTATATGGCTAGCTGATGGTGTGACCAAATACCCTTAACCATTGGTACACATATTTTTCCGTCCGACCTAATTATCTTGGAATCACAAGGATTGGATGTGATATTGGGTATGGACTGGATGTCAAAATTTGGAGGAAGCATTGACTGTGCTAGTAAGTCGATTTATCTCACCACCCCGGAAGGAAAAATGATTAAGTATGTATCTAGGCATGTGCCTAGGAGTCAAGTGAATGCCCTTACGAGAGTTGTTCAGGAGGAAGTGCCTGTAGTGAAGGATTACCCGGATGTTTTTCCAGAGGAGTTACCAGGCATGCCACTGGATAGAGACATTGAGTTTTTGATAGAGCTATTTCCAGGTACAGGACCCATATCCAAGAGACCCTATCGGATGCCCGCAAATGATCTGGAAGAAATTAAGAAACAGATCAAGGAGTTATTGGAGAAAGGATACATCCGAAGAAGTTCATCACCTTGGGGAGCCCCAGTACTTTTGGTTGAGAAGAAGGATAAATCCTTGAGGATGGTAGTTGATTATCGAGCATTAAATGAAGTGACTATTAACAACAAGTACCCACTGCCGATGATCAACGATCTGTTTGATCAGTTGCAAGGAGCTAAAGTGTTTTCAAAGATCGATTTGCGATCAGGGTATCATCAGTTGAAGATACGAGAGAAGGATATACCAAAGACAACGTTCACAACATGATATGGATTATATGAGTACACGGTCATGTCATTTGGACTGACTAACGCCCCTGCCTATTTCATGAGCATGATGAACAAGGTGTTCATGGAGTATCTGGACAAGTTTTTTGTGGTGTTTATTGATGATATTATGGTATACTCGAAGAACGAGGAGGAGCACAAGGAGCATTTGCGCTTAGTTCTCGAGAAACTCAGGGAACACCAGTTGTATGCTAAGTTTAGCAAATGCAAGTTTTGGTTGAAGGAAGTCGGGTTCCTTGGACATGTTATATCGGGAGAAGGTATAGCAGTAGACCCCAACAAAATTCAGTCAGTCACTGAATGGTTGGCACCCACCTCAGTTAGCGAGATCCGCAGTTTTCTTGGACTCGCAGGTTACTATCGGAGATTCATTGAGAACTTTTCCAAGATTGCAAAGCCAATGACTGAACTGTTAAAGAAGGATACTAAGTTTAAATGGACAGAAGATTGCGAGGCAAGTTTCCAGGAGTTGAAGAAATGTTTGACTATAGCGCCAGTGCTAACACTACCAGATATACATAAGGAGTTCCAAGTGTACTGCGATGCCTCACGCTTAGGACTTGGATGTGTGCTTATGCAGGACGGGAGAGTTGTTTCGCATGCCTCACGACAACTAAAACCTCACGAGTTGAAATATGCCACGCATGATTTGGAGTTAGCAGCCGTAGTGCATGCATTGAAGACCTGGAGACATTACCTTATTGGAAACTGTTGTGATGTGTACACGGACTATAAGAGTTTGAAGTACATTTTCACCCCGAAGGAGCTGAACCTTCGACAGAGGAGATGGTTGGAGCTTATAAAGGATTATGACATGAAGCTACACTATCATCCAGGAAAGGCCAATGTCGTAGCAGACGCTTTGAGCCGGAAGAGTTATGCTAATATCCTTGAAAGTGAGGGACTGCCGAAGGAATTAGCAGAGGACATCATGGAACTTCGATTGGAGATTGTTCCTAGAGGATTTATTGCAACAATGGAGGTCCAGTCGACATTGCTGGACAAAATTCGGGAAGCTCAGAAGGATGATAAAGAGATTGTCGAGATAAAGGAGAAGATGGGCAAAGGAAAGGCCAAAGGTTTTCGTGAGGGTGAGCATGATACCTTGTGGTTTGAGGACCGAGTTTATGTGCCCAATAACTAGGAGATCAGGAAGATAATACTTCAAGAGGCCCATGACTCACCATACTCGATACACCCCGGAAACACCAAGATGTATTTGGATTTGAAGGAACGTTTCTGGTGGACCGGTATGAAGAAGTATATTGCCGAGTATGTAGCCGTATGTGATGTATGTCAGCGCGTGAAGGCAGAGCATCAGAAGCCAGCAGGACTGTTACAGCCTATGCCGATACCCGAATGGAAGTGGGATAAACTGGGCATGGACTTTATCACCGGATTGCCTAGGACCAAAGCGGGATATGATTCCATATGGGTAGTAGTTGATCGCTTGACCAAAGTAGCTCACTTCATCCCAGTGAAAACCACCTATACAAGTGCAAAGTTGGCCAAGATATATATGTCCAGGATCGTATGTCTGCATGGAGTTCCGAGGACCATTGTATCAGATCGAGGAACACAGTTTACCTCAAAGTTTTGGCACCAGTTGCACCAGACTTTGGGAACGAGATTGGATTTTAGTACAACATTTCACCCGCAGACGGATGGACAAACAGAGAGAGTCAACCAAATTCTGGAGGACATGTTGAGAGCCTGTGCGCTAGATTATGGATCTAGTTGGGATGACAATTTGCCATACACAGAGTTTTCATACAACAATAGCTATCAAGCCAGTTTGAAGATGGCACCGTTTGAAGCCCTGTATGGACGAAGGTGCAGAACACCGTTAATGTGGGATGAGGTAGGAGACCGACAGTTGTTTGGACCAGACTTGATCAAGGAGTCTGAGGAGAAGGTTAAATTGATTGGTGACAGACTGAAGATTGCTCAGTCCAGGCAGAAGAGTTATGCTGACTCAAAACGCAAGGAGGTAACCTATGAAATTGGAGATCGAGCATATCTGCGAGTATCACCCTTGCGAGGAGTGAAACGTTTTGGAGTTAAGGGAAAGTTAGCCCCGAGATTTATAGGACCGTATCGTATTTTGGAACGGATGGGAGAAGTTGCCTACAAGTTGGAGTTACCCGAGGGATTGTCACGAGTTCATGACGTGTTTCACGTTTCATAGCTAAAGAAATGTCATGCTGAGATGGCAGATATACCGCTAAGAGATACAGTACCCTTGGAGGCAATTCAGTTGGACAATGATTTGACCTACGAGGAAAAACCAGTTAAGATTCTTGAGTTTGCCAGCAGAGTCACCCGCAGTAAGGTTATCAAGTTTTGTAAAGTTCAGTGGAGCCACCATACCGAGGATGAAGCCACATGGGAACGAGAGGATGATCTCCGCAAAGACCACCCACACCTATTTTCTAGCCAACCCGAATCTCGAGGGCGAGATTCATCTTAAGGGGGGTAGGTTTTGTAACATCCCAAATTTTCAATTTGGAATGTTATACATAGTCATCCATGCATATCAAATTTTATTCGCATTTCGTCTCGCGATCCTCAAAATCCTAAGCAACTCAAGGACCCTCGGAGAGAGTTGGGGATTTCCCGGTTTTCAAATTTGATTTTTATCAAATTTTGAAACGAGGATTTTGGTTTTAATTATTTTGTCTCCAAAAATATTTCATACTAAAATATATGAGAGGAGATAATATGACTTCTCCAAGATAATTGAAATATTGGAGGAAAAATATTAAAATCAAATATTTGTTTTATTTGGATTTTATTGCAATTTTGTGTGCATTAGAAAAATTGCACGTTTTTCAAAATTGCATTTTAGGGCCAAGAAAATGTTCATCTCGTTCTAAATATTTTATTTAGACGGTGAAAATTTATTTTGGCATTTTTAGATTTTTATTTATTTTTCTAGGATTTTATTTCGGTCGGCGAAATTATTTTTTAAAAAAAGTTCCCGCGCCCGACTGGGCCTAAGGCCCAGCCGAGCCAGGCCGGCCCAGCCGCCGCCGCCGCCGCCGCCTCCTGCGCGCGCGCTGCCGCCACCGCCACTCAGACCGGAGTCCGAGTTGGACTCCGCCTCTGCCGCGCCTTGCCCCCTCCTCCAAGTCGCCAGCCCCGCCGCCGCAGCCGCCGCCGCCCGCGCTGGTCGCCGCCGCCGCCCCGCCGTTGACCCGCCTCGCCGGAGGTAGCCACCGGACTCCGCCACCGGTTTTTTTAAAACCGTTCGTTTTGTTTTTAAAAAACCCTAGATCCGTTTTTTTGGATTCGCCGGTTTTTCTCGGTTCTTCTAGTTAGCGGACGTTCGTCCATACATTCGTTCGTATGTTCGTTTTAACGAACGGTTTTCGCCCGTTAGTTACAGCTAACGAACGCTCGTTCATTAGTCTGTTCGTGAGTTTTCTTTTATCAGATTTATTCCGTGATTTTTCTGATAGCGATTTCTGATCCGATCTTAGTTTCTGTTTATCTTTTCGCTCGTTAGTCGGAATCAGGCGATTCAAGCGCCTAGAGTTTCGTCCCGAAACCCTCTTTCCGTTTAACCAACTCAAAAAAGTTTTTGCTACTGTAAAATTTGACCTAGTTTCAGATTAGTAAACGAAGCTTCTTTCTTTCGCCGTTTGAGTTTCGTTGCTCCGTTTGTTTTGATTCTTTTTGCGAACCGGAGTTCTTAAGTTGAAACTTCTGGTCAACCCTCATTATTTTGAGTTTTGATTGTGCATGGTTGCTTGTTACTTATGTATGCTATTGTTTGCTTGCGATAGAACACCCGGAGTGTGAAGTGTGCTACTACGAGTCCCTAGGTTTCGTAGATCGTCAGCAAGGCAAGTAACACTTTGATCATACCCCTTTATCACCCAGTTTTTATGCATTAGTTCCAATCCTCAAACATTGAATGATTAGGATGTCATTAACTTGTGGGTTGGGAAGTAGTTGATGAGGTAGAACCTATTGCCCTGTTACATTCAAACCCTTGGGAGTTACTCTACGCGTTGCTTATATTACTATGCTATGCTATGCTCGTAGACGTGGTTTGGGTTTGAGTGAAATCCATGACAGATGTGAGTTTGTTAAATTAACGGTTCAACTTAAGGTGGCAACTTAATCAAACAACTGGGTGGATTGAGGCACCTGGAGTAGCCAGTGTTGCCTGTATTTTTTTGGAAATCCTGGAGTACCCGTGTGATCTTCCTATGGACCGCCACCCAGGCTCAAAAGGAACTGAGATGATTCATGCTAGAAACTTCTGTGTGCAGCCACAAGCTATTATGGGCTCTAGCATAGTTGAGTAAGTTACGTGAAGCTCTTGAAGAGGCAGATCAGCAGGTAGTGGGATGTAGGTTTGGTATGGTCTGTCCGGAGTAGAGAGTTAATGTTTCTGAAAGACTGTGTCTCAGTCATCCGTTTCTCAAACACCCTATAGTGCAAGAAATCCAACGGAGGCGATCGAGTCTTGTGGGGAAAAGTGCACAAACCTCTACAAAGTGTACAATCTAATCATGGTTAGCCGTGTCCCCGGATATGGACAATTCTTGAGTATCTAGTACTTGGGTTATCACAAGTATCTCATCATGTTTAACTAATATTGTTGGGTTGTTAATCACTTTAATTGGGATTGAGTTGGAGGAACCTTCTCAATGTTGTTCAACCACCATGATAGTTAAATTAAAATCTATTCCTTTATTGTAGGGAAAAATGGCTTTTCGCAAAACTGTAACCATAGAGCTTTCCACTAGCCAAATATGCATGTAGTGATAGCATTATTCTGTTCTTGCTCTACTGTGTTACTTTGCCAGCATATTCCATGTGCTGACCCGCTTTCGGGCTGCAACATATTATGTTGCAGACTTTTCAGACGAGGAGTAAGGTACGTTAGGTCAATGCCGTGCAGCTCATCTATGCTGTTGGAGTTGATGGACTCACTTTATCTTCCAAGCCTTCCGCTGTTATCGTATTAGATGGCCTTAAGCCATATTACTGTAATAAGTTCTCTCTTGAGACATTCGATGTAATAAGTGTGTGATTGCTACTCTGTTATAAATCCTTCGAGTACTGTGTGTGTCAGCATTACCGATCCAAGTATGACACAGAATCACAGAGACTTGACCATCTGAGGTCGGGTCGCTACAGTTACGGCGGTGGAATTAGGGTTTTGGCTCCGTATCTGGTAATTTGTGGGTACGTAGGTATATATAGGAGGAACGAGTACATCAGTGGAGCAACAGGGGGCCCACGAGGGTGGAGGGTGCGCCTGGGGGGGGGGGGGGTAGGCGCGCCCCCCTACCTCGTGCCCTCCTCGTTGATTGCTTGACATAGGGTCCAAGTCCTCTGGATCATGTTTGTTCCGAAAATCATGTTCCCGAAGGTTTCATTCCATTTGGACTCTGTTTGATATTCTTTTTCTGTGAAACCCTAAAATAGGCAAAAAAACAGCAATTCTGGGCTGGGCCTCCGGTTAATAGGTTAGTCCAAAAAATAATATAAAAGTGTATAATAAAGCCCAATAATGTCCAAAACAGAATATAATATAGCATGGAACAATAAAAAATTATAGATACATTGGAGACGTATCAAGCATCCCCAAGCTTAATTCCTGCTCGTCCTCGAGTAGGTAAATGACAAAAACAGAATTTTTGATGTGGAATGCTACTTGGCATAGTTTCAATGTAATTCTTATTAATTGAGGTATGAATATTCATATCCGAAACATTCAAGATAAAAGTTCAATATTGACATAAAAATAATAATACTTCAAGCATACTAACTAAGCAATTATGTCTCTTCAAAATAACATGGCCAAAGAAAGTTATCCCTACATAATCATATAGTCTGGCTATGCTCTATCTTCACCACACAAAGTATTTAAATCATGCACAACCCCGATGACAAGCCAAGCAATTGTTTCATACTTTTGGTGTTCTCAAACTTTTTCGATCTTCATGCAATACATGAGCGTGAGCCATGGACATAGCACTTTAGGTGGAATAGAATGGTGGTTGTGGAAGAGACAAAAAGGGGAAGATAGTCTCACATCAACTAGGCGTATTAACGGGCTATGGAGATGCCCGTCAATAGATATCAATGTGAGTGAGTAGGGATTGCCATGCAGTGGATGCACTAGAGCTATAAGTGTATGAAAGCTCAAAAAGAAACTAAGTGGGTGTTCATCCAACTCGCTTGCTCACGAAGACCTAGGGCATTTTGAGGAAGCCCATCATTGGAATATACAAGCCAAGTTCTATAATGAAAAATTCTCACTAGTATATGAAAGTGATAACATAGGAGACTCTTTGTGATGAAGATCATGGTGCTACTTTAAAGCACAAGTGTGGTAAAAGGATAGTAGCATTGTCCCTTCTCTCTTTTTCTCTCATATATTTTATTTGGGCCTTTCCCTTTTTTATGGCCTCTTTTTTTGGGCTTCTTTGCCCTCTCTTTTTTCGTCCGGAGTCTCATCCCGACTTGTGGGGGAATCATAGTCTCCATCATCCTTTCCTCACTGGGACAATGCTCTAAAAATGATGATCATCACACTTTTATTTACTTACAACTCAACTATTACAACTCGATACTTAGAACAAAATATGACTCTATGTGAATGCCTCCGGCGGTGTACCGGGATATGCAATGAATCAAGAGTGACATGTATGAAAGAATTATGAACGGTGGCTTTGCCACAAATACAATGTCAACTACATGATCATGCAAAGCAATATGACAATGATGGAGCGTGTCATAGTAAACGAAATGGTGGAAAGTTGCATGGCAATATATCTCGGAATGGCTATGGAAATGCCATGATAGGTAGGTATGGTGGCTGTTTTGAGGAATGTATATGGTGGGTGTATGATACCGGCGAAAGGTGCGCGGTATTAGAGAGGCTAGCAATGGTGGAAGGAAGAAAAGTGCGTATGGTCCATGGACTCAACCTTAGTCATAAAGAACTCATATACTTATTGGAAAAATCTACAAGTTATCAAAGCAAAGTATTACACGCATGCTCCTAGGGGGATAGATTGGTAGGAAAAGACCATTGCTCGTCCCCGACCGCCACTCATAAGGAAGACAATCAATAAATAAATCATGCTCCGACTTCATCACATAACGGTTCACCATACGTGCATGCTACGGGAATCACAAACTTTAACACAAGTATTTCTCAAATTCACAACTACTCAACTAGCATGACTCTAATATTACCATCTCCATATCTCAAAACAATTATCAAGTATCAAACTTCTCATAGTATTCAACACACTCATAAGAAATTTTTTCTTAATCTTGAATGCCTAACATAATTAAAGAAAATTACCATGCTGTTTTGTAGGACTCTCAAAATAATCTAAGTGAAGCATGAGAGAACAATAGTTTCTATAAAACAAATCCACCGACGTGCTCTAAAAGATATAAGTGAAGCACTAGAGCAAAAACTATATAACTCAAAAGATATAAATGAAGCACATAGAGTATTCTAATAATTTCCGAATCATGTGTGTCTCTCTCCAAAGGTGTGTACAGCAAGTATGATTGTGGAAAACTAACAAATAAAGACTCAAATAATACAAGACGCTCCAAGCAAAACACATATCATGTGGTAAATAAAAATATAGCTACAAGTAAAGTTACCGATGGAAGTAGACGAAAGAGGGGATGCCTTCCGGGGCATCCCCAAGCTTTGGCTTTTAAGTGTCCTTAGATTATCTTGGGCTGCCATGGGAATCCCCAAGCTTAGGCTCTTTCCACTCCTTGTTCCATAATCCATCAAATCTTTTACCCAAAACATGAAAACTTCACAACACAAAACTTAAAGTAGCAAATCTCATGAGCTCCGTTAGCGAAAGAAAACAAAACACCACTTCAAGGTACTATAATGAAATCATTCTTTATTTATATTGGTGTTAAACCTACTGTATTCCAACTTCTTTATGGTTTATAAACTATTTTACTAGCCATAGATTCATCAAAATAAGCAAACAACACATGAAAAACAGAATCTGTCAAAAACAGAACAGTCTGTAGTAATCTGTAGCTAACGCAAGATCTGGAACCCCAAAAATTCTAAAATAAATTTCTGGACGTGAGTAATTTATCTATTAATCATCTTTAAAAATAATTAACTAAATAACAATTTCCAAATAAAAATGGAAGCAATTCTCGTGAGTGCTAAAGTTTCTGTTTTTTACAGCAAGACTAAAAAGACTTTCCCCAAGTCTTCCCAACGGTTCTACTTGGCACAAACACTAATTAAACACCAAAAAACACAACCAAAACAGAGGCTAGATAAATTATTTATTACTAAACAGGAGAAAAAATCAAGGAATACAAATAAAATTGGGTTGCCTCCCAACAAGCGCTATCGTTTAACGTCCCTAGCTAGGCATAAAAGCGAAGATAGATCTAGGTATTGCCATAATAATAAGATAGATCATTAAAACTCATTTCATATTCCCTACGTTCGGCAACAAGTTTTCTTTGAGGCAAGCAAAAGTAATAAAAATGGCTAAATTTAATGGGACAAAAGTCCCTAAGATCAACCTTGGGAGGTATAGGTTCCTCCTTTGGCCCTTCATATTGCACAACCAATTCATCATTATAAGCATTCTTTTGACAGAACTTTGTGAGCCTATACTCGAGAGAATATCCTAGTTCATTATTTCGAATAGACAAATCATTATTAAGTTCAGAAATTCTATCAACTAGAACTTTGGTAGGAACCCTTTTTCTAAGATTTTCATTGAAAGCAACATAGTCTAGAGATTGAAATCACACTATTTCTTCTTGATCAAAAATGATAGCCTCTATGGGAGGATGGCAAGCGTCCACCCTATAATGCGCAAAGATGTCTTTGGCCTCTTTTATTATGAATCTAAACTCATGAGCCAAAAAGATAGTAGCAGCACGCTTAACAGAAGAATGCTCAATATTAGAAAATTCTAAGAAAATCATTTGTATGCAAGGATTCATGTGCATAAATTGTCTTTCAAGTTCTACTACAAGCATGGCGATAGCGTCCGCAAGACTACTAGTTCTATGAAGGATAGAGCTACCCATAGAAGGCAAAGCACCAACACAGGTAAAGAAATCTTGGATAACTCCTTTCCCAATAATATTACCACTACCAACTCAGAATTTTTTGTATGTAAGATAGGGGGTTCTTCAGCAGGAGCATCAGAATTTTTCATGATATTATTATTGTCCATATCGACAATAATTTCCCCGATTTCAGACATAACAGCAGAAAGTGCAAGGGGCAAATAGAGACAAATAGAGAAAGAGAGGGAGGATGGAGAGAGAGGGCGAATAGAATGACAAGGGTGAAGTGGGGGAGAGGAAAACGAGAGGCAAATGGCAAATAATGTAATGCAGGAGATAAGGGTTTGTGATGGGTACTTGGTGTGTTGACTTTTGCGTAGACCTCCTCGGCAACGGTGCCAGAAATCCTTCTTGCTACCTCTTGAGCACTTGCGTTGGTTTTCCCTTGAAGAGGAAAGGGTGATGCAGCAAAGTAGCATAAGTATTTCCCTTAGTTTTTGAGAACCAAGGTATCAATCCAGTAGGAGGCCACGCACGAGTCCCTCACACCTACACAAACAAATAAATCCTCGCAACCAACGCGATAAGGGGTTGTCAATCCCTACACGGTCACTTATGAGAGTGAGATCTGATAGATATGATAAGATAATATTTTTGGTATTTTTATGATAAAGATGCAAAGTAAAATAAAAGGCAATAAAAATAACTAAGTATTGGAAGATTAATATGATGGAAGATAGACCCGGGGCCATAGGTTTCACTAGTGGCTTCTCTCAAGAGCATAAGTATTCACGGTGGGTAAACAAATTACTGTTGAGCAATTGATAGAATTGAGCATAGTTATGAGAATATCTAGGTATGATCATGTATATAGGCATCATGTCCGAGACAAGTAGACCGACTCCTGCGTGCATCTACTACTATTACTCCACACAAATAAATCCTCGCAACCAACGCGATAAGGGGTTGTCAATCCCTACACGGTCACTTACGAGAGTGAGATCTGATAGATATGATATGATAATATTTTTGGTATTTTTATGATAAAGATGCAAAGTAAAATAAAAGGCAATAAAAATAACTAAGTATTGGAAGATTAATATGATGGAAGATAGACCCGGGGCCATAGGTTTCACTAGTGGCTTCTCTCAAGAGCATAAGTATTCACGGTGGGTAAAAAAAATTACTGTTGAGCAATTGACATAATTGAGCATAGTTATGAGAATATCTAGGTATGATCATGTATATAGGCATCATGTCCGAGACAAGTAGACCGACTCCTGCCTGCATCTACTACTATTACTCCACACATCGACCGCTATCCAACATGCATATAGAGTATTAAGTTCATAAGAATAGAGTAACGCTTTAAGCAAGATGACATGATGTAGAGGGATAAACTCATGCAATATGATATAAACCTCATCTTGTTGTCCTCGATGGCAACAATACAATACGTGCCTTGCTGCCCCTACTGTCACTGGGAAAGGACATCGCAAGATTGAACCCAAAGCTAATCACTTCTCCCATTGCAAGAAAGATCAATCTAGTAGGCCAAACCAAACTGATAATTCAAAGAGACTTGCAAAGATAACCAATCATACATAAAAGAATTCAGAGAAGATTCAAATATTGTTCATAGATAAATTTGATCATAAACCCACAATTCATCGGTCTCAACAAACACACCGCAAAAGAAGATTACATCGAATAGATCTCCACAAGAGAGGGGGAGAACTTTGTATTGAGATCCAAAAAGAGAGAAGAAGCCATCTAGAACTATGGACCTGTAGGTCTAAAGTAAACTACTCACACTTCATCGGAGAGGCTATGGTGTTGATGTAGAAGCCCTCCGTTATCGATGCCCCCTCCGGCGGAGCTTCGGAAAAGGCCCCAAGATGGGATCTCGTGGATACAGAAAGTTACGGCGGTGGAATTAGGGTTTTGGCTCCGTATCTGGTAGTTTGGGGGTACGTAGGTATATATAGGAGGAAGGAGTACGTCGGTGGAGCAACAGGGGGCCCACAAGGGTGAAGGGTGCACCTGGGGGGGTGGGGGTAGGCGCGCCCCCTACCTCGTGCCCTCCTTGTTGATTGCTTGACGTAGGGTCTATGTCCTCTGGATCATGTTCGTTCCGAAAATCACGTTACCGAAGGTTTCATTCCGTTTGGACTCCGTTTGATATTCTTTTTCTGTGAAACCCTAAATTAGGCAAAAAACAGCAATTCTGGGCTAGGCCTCCGGTTAATAGGTTAGTCCCAAAAATAATATAAAAGTGTATAATAAAGCCCAATAATGTCCAAAACAGAATATAATATAGCATGGACCAATTAAAAATTATAGATACGTTGGAGACGTATCAGTCGCTGAAGGATAACAGATGTTCTGGTCCAAGATATTGAGACCAGAACAGCTTCTCCATAGATCTCCCTTCTTCGGCCCGATAGAACTCAGCAACATCTGATATGTTGCGCGGCAAATCCATAAACGCCCGTGGAGAACTCCAAATTTGGGTAAGTAATAGGAATGTTTCCTTAATAGACTTGCTTTGCATAACAAAAGCCTTACCCGCCGCGATCTTTCGGGCCGCCTGGATTTCCTAAAGGGCGCTCTGGGCTTCGGCTCGAGCCTCCTACGCGCTCTGGAGGGCCTTCGCAAGTTCGGACGCTTGCGTCTTGGAATCACGCTCCGAGGACTCGCACTTCTTGACGGCGTATTGGAGCTCTTGCTGAACCTCGCCAACCCGGGCCTCGTGCTTCTCGCGCGCGGTATGTTCCTTGGCCGCTTTGTCCTCGGCATCTTTAATGCCTTCTCGAGGGCCGCCACCTCGGTCGTGGCCCCTAATAAAGTTGATGGCACTTTAGTCATCACGAACCATTCATCCTTCCTAAACATACACGCAGGTTACTGCATACCTTTGCTGTCCTCCAGCTGCTTCTTCACGAGGCCTAGCTCTTTCTCGGTCCGCTCCAGGTCCTGCTCCAGTCCGGAGACCTCCGCAGTGTGAGCGGCAGCAGCCAACAGCGACGCCTGCTTATTCACATAAACATATTATGTTAGACTCCTGCGAAAATTATTTTGATCTCCTGTTCGGCTTTTCCTTTCCAAACACCGAACAGAGCATCAGGGGCTACTGTCCACATTGTGATATTTTTTCTATAATTGTTACCTCAAAGACTGTTAAAAGGCTAGTGCAGGCCTCAGTCAGTCCGCTTTTGGCGGACTGAACCTTTTCGATCACCGTACCCATAAGGACATGGTGCTCATCCACAATGGCGGCGCCTCGCATCGCCTCCAGCAGGTTGTCTGATGCCTCTGGTTGGACAGAGGTCATCGGTGGAACGGACACGCCTCCTCCTTTCGGGGAAGGCCGTTCGCTGGACTCCGGAGCCGTATAGGTCTCCGGAATGGTATCCAGCTGAGGGCCGAAGGGAACTTGGCCCCCACTGCCAGTCCCCATGGGGGCTTTTTCCCCCATGTGCCCGGCAGCCGAGGAGTCATCCTGCGGCGCCTTAACGATTTCTGGAATCTCCCCCTGGTCTGGGAAGATCCTCTGGGACACCACCTCGTCATCACCCTTGGGTGAGGCAGAATGAGCGAGCGGCGGAGACATGCTAGCCATCTCCTTTGAGTCTAGCGAATCCTCTGTCGAGGATCGCGGGGAGCCGTCACGGGCAGGACTGTAATGGCATAGTTTAAACATATTAATATTATAAACTGGAAAGGCCAGGTATTGGGAGGTGCATAGGGTTTTGGTACTTATGAGCAGCCCGAGGCTTGGTCCAGGGAATTCGCTCCGGACTGCTTTCGACATCCCATGCGGGGTTATCCGCAAGGGAGCCCTTCCCCCTCTTGGGCGCTTTTGCCTCCAGATTCATGGAGGCCTCTCTTTTCTTCTTTCCCCCTCCGGGGGAAGCTTCTTTCTTCTTCCTCCTCGCCATCGTCTTCGGCAACCGAAGAGTCAGTCTCGTCTTCGGACGACATGTCCGAAGCACCCTTTCAGCGAAGACCGCTCCTGCTCCCTTTGGCCGTCTTCTTGGCCTTCTTCTCCGGCACATCATAAGGCACCGGGAATAGCATCTTTGTTAGGAGTGGGGTTTCCTCGTCTTCGGGAAGTGGAGCGGGACAATTAATCCGCTCCTCTATGTCGATCCAGGCCTGAAAATTGATAGGAAGGCTTAGACTCCTTCCCAAAATATGCCAGTAAAGGCTATACCTTGAATACATGAAAGAACTTACCGAATTGGCCTAGCTCTTTAAGCTGAGCCCGCGATCTTCGGTCGTGGGCGGTGGTGTCTCGCCGGCCTTGAAGAGCACCTTCTAGATATCTTCGTGCATTGTGCCGAAGAGCTCTCGTAGCGTCTGATGCTTGGCCGGATTGAACTCCCACAGAAAGCAAGTCCGGTGTTGGCATGGAAGGATCCGGCGAATAAGCATAACCTGGATCACATTGACGAGTTTGATCCTATTGGTTAGCATGTTCTGAACGCACGTTTGGAGCCTAGTCAGCTCGCTCGAAGAGCCCCAGGCGAGGCCCTTCTCTTGCCAGGAGGTAAGCCGCAGCGGAGTTCCGGTTCGGAATTCGGGGGCCGCCGCCCAGTTGGTGTCACGTGGCTCGGTGATGTAGAACCACCCTGACTGCCACCCCTTCACCGTCTCCATGAAGGAACCTTCAAGCCATATCACGTTGGGCATCTTTCCCACCACGACGCCTCCGCACTCTACTTGTTGGCCTCTCACCACCTTCGGCTTTACATTGAACGTCTTCAGCCATAGGCCGAAGTGAGGCGGGATACGGAGGAAGGCCTCACAAACGATTATGAATGCTGAGATGTTGAGGACAAAATTGGGGGCTAGATCATGGAAATCTAGCCCATAGTAAAACATCAGTCCACGGACAAATGGGTGGAGTGGGAATCCCAGCCTGCGGACAAAGTGTGCGAGAAATACAACCCTCTCATGGGGCTCTGGGGTAGGGACGATATGTCCTTCGGCCGGGAGACGGTGAACGATCTCCTTGGCTAGGTATCCGGCCTCTCGAAGCTCCTTGATGTCTTTCTTCTTGACAGAAGAAGCCATCCACCTGCCACCAGCTCCTGATCCGGACATGGTTGGAGTGCTTTCTCAAGTGGGAAATAGATGAGAACTTGGGCGGTGGAGCTCAAGGGTGGAAAGGCAGAAGAAGAGAGAAGGCGTGGGAGAAGAAAGGGGAATCTTATCTCCTTATAAGGGAAGTGAAGATTGAACACCACCCCACTCGCCTCAAAATTCGCCTGCTCCCGAGGGCTGTGTAAACGTCATGGTTGGGTTACCCACGCTCGTATTGATGAGAATCCTGTAATAAGGGACACGATCTCTGCTTCGACAAGACGTGCCAATGGCAACCGCGTCTCAGTTTGAAATTATGACCGAATGGACGTGATGTCATGTTCTAAAAGTTGTCAACGGATTGGACTCGTGTATTACTATATTATCTCCATGGTTGTGTGTGTGGTGTGTGTTACAGGTCCGACACAATCAATTCGTTCGAAGACTATTCTAGAGTTCGGAAGGAGGAACCCGTCTTGCAATGCCGAAGATAGCACTACGCTTCGGATACCTTGTCATTGAAGCCAGGTTCAGGGGCTACTGAGGAGTCCTGGACTAAGGGGTCCTCGGGCGTCCGGCCTATTAGCCATGGGCCGGACTGATGGGCTATGAAGATACGAAGACCGAAGACTGCACCCGTGTCCAGCCAGGACTCTCCTTGGCGTGGAAGGCAAGCTTGGTGACTGGATATGTAGATTCCCTTCTTTGTAACTGACCTTGTGTAACCCTAGATCCTCCTGGTGTCTATATAAACCGGAGGACTTAGTCCGGATAGGACACTCATCATCATATCCATACAAGCCAGACCTCTAGGGTTTAGCCATTACGATCTCGAGGTAGATCAACTCTCGTAATACTCATATTCATCAACATCAATCAAGCAAGACGTAGGGTATTACCTCCGTAGAGAGGGCCCGAACCTGGGTAAACATCATGTTCCTTGTCTCCTTATACCATCGACCTTAGACGCACAGTTCGGGACCCCCTACCCGAGATCCGTCGGTTTTGACACCGACACGCGCTAACCAGCCGAGTTTGAGCGCAGATGTGGCGGCCTGATGCGGATGGGTTGACGAGGCGACGCGAGGGCAGGTCAGCCCCTGGTGGCTCGCAGCGGCTGCCGAGGCTACTCACTCGACGCCTCGTCGCGGGGCGATCCGCTGGCGGTTTGGCCTGAAGGAAATATGCCCTAGAGGCAATAATAAAGTTGTTATTTATATTTCTTTATGTCATGATAAATGTTTATTATTCATGCTAGAATTGTATTAATCGTAAACTTAGTACACGTGTGAATACATAGACAAACAGAGTGTCCCTAGTATGCCTCTACTTGACTAGCTCGTTAATCAAAGATGGTTAAGTTTCCTAGCCCTGGACATGTGTTGTCATTTGATGAACGGGATCACATCATTAGAGAATGATGTGATGGACAAGACCCATCCATTAGCTTAGCATAATGATCATTCAGTTTTATTGCTACTGCTTTCTTCATAACTTATACATGTTCCTCTGACTATGCGATTATGCAACTCCCAAATACCAGAGGAACACCTTGTGTGCTATCAAACTTCACAACATAACTTGGTGATTATAAAGATGATCTACGGGTGTCTTCGATGGTGTTTGTTGAGTTGGCATAGATTGAGATTAGGATTTGTCACTCAGTGTATCAGAGAGGTATCTCCGAGCCCTCTCGATAATGCACATCACTCTATGCCTTGCAAGCATTGTGACTAATGAGTTAGTTACGGGATGATGCATTACGGAACGAGTAAAGAGACTTGTTGGTAACGAGATTGAACTAGGTATGAGAATACCGACGATCGAATCTCGGGCAAGTAACATACCGATGACAAAGGGAACAACGCATATCGTTATGTGGGAGCCAATATGAACATCCAGGTTCCACTATTAGTTATTGACCCGAGATGTGTCTCGGTCATGTCTATATAGTTCTCGAACCCGTAGGGTCCGCACGCTTAACGTTCTATGACGATCGGTATTATGAGTTTATGTGTTTTGATGTACCGAAGGTAGTTCGGAGTCCCGGATGTGTTCACGGTGACGAGGAGTCTCAAAATGGTCGAGACATAAAGATTGATATATTGGATGGCTATATTCGAATACCGGAAGGGTTTCAGATGATCTAGGAGAAAACCGGAGTGTTAGAGGGGTTACCGGAACCCCTCGGGGACTAATGGGCCTTAATGGGCCCTAGTGGAGAGAGAGAGGGGCCGACCAGGGCAGGCCGCGCCCCCTTCCCTTGAGTCCGAATAGGACAAGGAGGAGGGCCCTTGCCTTTATCTTCTCCCACTCCTTGCTTCCCCCTCCTAGTGGGACTAGGAAAGGGGAGTCCTACTCCCACTAGGAGGAGGACTCCTCTTGGCGCACCCTCCTAGGGTCGGCTGGCCTCCCCCTTGCTCCTTTATATATGGGGGCAGGGGGCACCCCATGAGACACATAAGTTGATCATTGATCTTTTAGCCGTGAGCGGTGCCCCCCTCCAGCATAATCCACCTCGGTCATATCATGGCGGTGCTTATGCGAAGCCCTGCGTCGGTAGCTTCATCAACACCGTCATCACGCCGTCGTGCTGACGGAACTCTCCCCCTAAGCTCTACTGGATCGTGAGTTCGTGGGATGTCACCGAGCTGAACGTGTGCAGATCACGGAGGTGCCGTACGTTCGGTACTAGGATCGATCGATCATGAAGACATACGACTACATCAACCGCGTTGTCATAACGCTTCCTCTTACGGTCTATGAGGGTACGTGGATGACACCCCCCCTCTCGTTGCTATGCATCACCATGATCTTGCGTGTGTGTAGGATTTTTTTTTTGAAATTACTGCGTTCCCCAACAGTGGCATCCGAGCCAGGTCTATGCATAGATGTTATATGCACGAGTAGAACACAAAGGAGTTATGGGCGTGGGTATATACATATTGCTTCCCGTCACTAGTTGATTCTTGATTCGGCGGTATTGTTGGATGAAGCGACTTAGACCGACATTACGCATACGCTTATGCAAGACTGGTTCTACCGACGTGCTTCGCACACAGGTGGCTACTAGGTGTCTGTTTCTCCAAATTTAGTTGAATCGGATTCAATGAACATGGTTCTTTCTGAAGATCAAAAAGCAATCACTATATCGCGTTGTGGTTTTTTTGATGCGTAGGTAAGAACGGTTCTTGCTCAGCTCGTAGCAGCCACGTAAAACTTGCAACAAAAAGTAGAGGACGTCTAACTTGTTTTTGTGGGGCATGTTGTGATGTGATATGGTCAAGATGTGATGAGATATAAATTGTTGTATGAGATGATCATGTTTTGGTAAAGTTATCGGCAACTGGCAGGAGCCTTATGGTTGTCTCTTTATTGCATAAGATGCAAGCGCCATATAATTGCTTTACTTTATCGCTATGCGATAGAAATAGTTGCAAAAGCAATAGTTGGTGAGACGACCATGTGACGACACGTTTATAGAGATCAAGATGATGGAGATCATGGTGTCATGCCGGTGACGATAGAGATCATGATGGTGTTTTGGAGATGGAGATCAAAGGCACAAGATGATGATGGCCATATCATGTCACATATTTGGATTGCATGTGATGTTTATCCTTTATGTATCTTATTTTGCTTAGTTCGATGGTAGCATTATGAGATGATCTCTCACTAAATTTCAAGGTATAAGTGTTCTCCCTGAGTATGCACCATTGCGACAGTTCGTCGTGCCGAGACACCACGTGATGATCGGGTGTGATAAGCTCTATGTTCACATACAACGGGTGCAAGCCAGTTTTGCACACGTGGAATACTCGGGTTAAACTTGAGGAGCCTAGCATATGCAGATATGGCCTCGGAACATTGGAGACCGAAAGGTCGAGCATGAATCATATAGTAGATATGATCAACATAGTGATGTTCACCATTGAAAACTACTCCATCTCACGTGATGATCGGACATGGTTTAGTTGATTTGGATCACGTGATCATTTAGATGACTAGAGGGATGTCTATCTAAGTGGGAGTTCTTAAGTAATATGATTAATTGAACTTTAATTTATCATGAACTTAGTCCTAATAGTATTTGCATATCTATGTTGTAGATCAATAGCTTGCGATGTAGCTCCCCGTTTATTTTTTGATATGTTCCTGGAGAAAAATAAGTTGAAAGATGATAGTAGCAATGATGCGGACTGGGTCCGTGATCTGAGGATTATCCTCATTGCTGCATAGAAGAATTATGTCCTTGATGCACCACTTGGTGACATACCTATTGCAGGAGCAGATGCACATGTTATGAGCGTTTGACAAAGCTCGGTATGATGACTACTTAATAGTTTAGTGCACCATGCTTTACAGCTTAGAACCGGGACTTCAAAAATGTTTTGAACGCCACAGAACATATAAGATGTTCTAAGAGTTGAAATTGGTATTTCATACTCATGCCCGTGTCGAGAGGTATGAGACCTCTGACAGTACTTTGCCTACAAGGTGGAGGAGAATAGCTCAACCAGTGAGCATGTGCTCCGATTGTCTGGGTACTACAATTGCTTGAACCAAGTGGGAGTTAATCTTCCAGATAAGATAGTAATTGATAAAGCTCTCTAGTCACTATCACCAAGTTACTAGAACTTAGTGATGAACTATAATATGCAAGGGATGACGAAAGTAATTCCCAAGCTCTTCGCGATGCTGAAATCGGTGAAGGTAGAAATTAAGAAATAACATCAAGTGTTGATGGTTAACAA
Source organism: Triticum aestivum (assembly GCF_018294505.1). Taxonomy (NCBI): domain Eukaryota; kingdom Viridiplantae; phylum Streptophyta; class Magnoliopsida; order Poales; family Poaceae; genus Triticum; species Triticum aestivum. The sequence goes on from NC_057809.1 coordinate 281,294,742, forward strand.
GACCACTAGTTTCAAGAAAAGGGCAAAGGGAAAGAAAGAGAAACTTCAAAGAAGAAAGGCAAGCAAGTTGCCACTCCCATGAAGAAGCTCAAAGCTAGACCCAAGCCTGGAACTGAGTGCTTCTACTGCAAAGGAAATGGTCACTGGAAGTGGAACTGCCCTAGATACTTGGCGGATAAGAAGGATGGCAAAGTGAACAAAAGTATATATTTGATATACATGTTATTGATGTGTACTTTACTAGTGTTTATAACAACACCTCAGTATTTGTTACTGGTTCAGTTACTAAGAGTAGTAACTCGAAACGGGAGTTGCAAAATAAACAGAGACTAGTTAAGGGCGAGGTGATGATGTGAATTGGAAGTGATTCCAAGGTTGATAAGATCACCATCGCACACTCCCTTTACCTTCGGGATTAGTGTTGAACCTAAAATAAATGTTATTTGGTGTTTGCGTAAAGCATAATATGATTGGATCATGTTTATTACAATACGGTTATTCATTTAAGTCAAGGATAATTGTTATTCTGTTTACATGAATAAAACCTTCTGAGGTCATACACCCAAGGTGAATGGTTTATTGAATCTCGATCGTAGTAATACACACATTCATAATATTGAAGCCAAAAGATGCAAAGTTAATAATGGTAGTGCAACTTATATGTGGTACTGCCGTTTAGGTCATATTGGTGTAAAGCGCATGAAGAAACTCCATGCTGATGGGCTTTTGGAATCACTTTCTTATGAATCATTTGATGCTTACGAACCATGCCTCGTGAGCAAGATGACTAAAACTCCGTTCTCCGGAACAATGGAGCAAGCAACTGACTTATTGGAAATAATACATGCTGATGTATGCACTTCGATGAGTGTTGAGGCTCACGGCGGGTATCATTATTTTCTGATCTTCACAGATGATTTGAGCAGATATGGGTATATCTACTTGATGAAACATAAGTCTGAAACATTTGAAAAGTTCAAAGAATTTCAGAGTGAAGTGGAAAATCATCGTAACAAGAAAATAAAGTTTTTGCGATCTGATCGTGGAGGAGAATATTTGAGTTACGAGTTTGGTCTTCATTTGAAACAATGCGGAATAGTTTCGCAACTCACGCCACCTGGAACACCACAGTGTAATGGTGTGTCCGAACGTCATAACCGTACTTTATTAGATATGGTGCAATCTATGATGTCTCTTACCGATATATCACTACCGTTTTGGGGTTATGCATTAGAGACATCTGCATTCATGTTAAATAGGGCACCATCTAAATCCGTTGAAACGACACCATATGAACTGTGCTTTAGCAAGAAACCTAAGTTGTCGTTTCTTAAAGTTTGGGGCTATGATGCTTATGTGAAAAAGTTTCAACCTGATAAGCTCGAACCCAAATCAGAGAAATGTGTCTTCATAGGATACCCAAAGGAAACTGTTGGGTACACCTTCTATCACAGATCCAAAGGCAAGATATTTGTTGCTAAGAATGGATCCTTTCTAGAGAAGAAGTTTCTCTCGAAAGAAGTGATTGGGAGGAATGTAAAACTTGATGAGGTAATTGTACCTTCTCCCGAATTGGAAAGTAGTTCATCACAGAAATCATTTCTACTGATTCCTACACCAATTAGTGAGGAAGTTAATGATGATGGTCATGAAACTTCAGATCAAGTTACTACCGAACCTCGTAGGTCAACCAGAATACGTTCCGCACCAGAGTGGTATGGTAATCCTGTTCTGGAGGTCATGTTACTTGACCATGACGAACCTACGAACTATGAGGAAGCGATGATGAGCCCAGATTCCACGAAATGGCTTGAAGCCATGAAATCTGAGATGAGATCCATGTATTAGAACAAAGTATGGGATTGACTTGCCCGTTGTTCGGTGAGCCATTAAGAATAAATGGATTTTCAAGAGGAAGACGGACACCGATAGTAGTGTTACTATCTACAAAGCTCGAATTGTCAAAAAAGGTTTTTGACAAGTTCAAGATGTTGACTATGATGAGATATTCTCACTCGTAGCGATGCTTAAGTCTGTCCGAATGATGTTAGCAATTGCCACATTTTATGAAATCTGGCAAATGGATGTCAAAACTGCATTCCTTAATGTATTTCTTAAACAAGAGTTGTATATGATGCAACAAGAAGGTTTTGTCAATCCTAAAGGTGCTAACAAAGTGTGCAAGCTCCAGCGATACATCTATGGACTGGTGCAAGCATCTCGGAGTTGGAATATATACTTTGATAAAGTGATCAAAGCATATGGTTTTATACAGACTTGCGGTGAATCTTGTATTTACAAGAAAGTGAGTGGGAGCACTACAACATTTCTGATAAGTATATGTGAATGACATATTGTTGATCGGAAATAATGTAGAATTTTCTGGAAAGCATAGAGGAGTGTTTGAAAAGAGTTTTTCGAAGAAATACCTCGATGAAGCTACTTACATATTGAGCATCAAGATCTATAGAGATAGATCAAGATGCTTGATATATTTTTAATGAGTACATACCTTGACAAGATTTTGAAGTAGTTCAAAATGGAAAAGTCAAAGAAGGAGTTTTTGCCTGTGTTGCAAGGTGTGAAGTTGAGTAAAGACTCAAAACCCGACCACGGCAGAAAATAGAAAGAGAATGAAAAGTCATTCCCTATGCCTCAGTCATAGGTTCTATAAAGTATGCTATGCTGTGTACCAGACCTATTGTGTACCTCACCATAAGTTTGGCAAGAGGGTACTATAGTGATCCAGGAGTGGATCACTAGACAACTGTCAAAAATATCCTTAGTGGAATAAGGTGACAAAGAGTTTGTCGTAAAGAGTTACGTCGATGCAAGATTTGACGCCGATCTGGATGACTCTAAGTCTCGATCTAGATACATATCGAAACTGGGAGCAATTAGCTAGAGTAGCTCCGTGCAAAGCATTGTAGACATAGAAAATTTGCAAAATACATACGGCTCTGAATGTGGCAGACCCGTTGACTAAATTTCTCTCACAAGCAAAACATGATCACTCTTGGGTGTTAATCACATAGCGATGTGAACTAGATTATTATTGACTCTAGTAAACCCTTTGGGTGTTAGTCACATGGAGATGTGAACTAATCACATAAATATGTGAACTATTGGTGTTAAATCACATGACGATGTGAACTAGATTATTGACTCTAGTGCAAGTGGGAGACTGAAGGAAATATTCCCTAGAGGCAATAATAAAGTTGTTATTTATATTTCTTTATATCATGATAAATGTTTATTATTCATGCTAGAACTGTATTAACCGGAAACTTAGTACATGTGTAAATACATCAACAAACAGAGTGTCCCTAGTATGCCTCTACTTGACTAGCTCGTTAATCAAAGATGGTTAAGTTTCCTAGCCATGGACATGTGTTGTCATTTGATGAACGGGATCACATCATTAGAGAATGATGTGATGGACAAGACCCATCCGATAGCTTAGCATAATGATCCTTCAGTTTTATTGATACTGATTTCTTCATAACTTATACATGTTCCTCTGACTATGAGATTATGCAACTCCCAAATGCCGAAGGAACACCTTGTGTGCTATCAAATGTCACAACGTAACTAGGTGATTATAAAGATGCTCTACAGGTGTCTCTGATGGTGTTTGTTGAGTTGGCGTAGATCGAGATTAGGATTTGTCACTCTGTGTATCGGAGAGGTATCTCTGGGCCCTCTCGGTAATGCACATCACTCTAAGCCATGCAAGCATTGTGACTAATGAGTTAGTTGATGGATGATGCATTACGGAATGAGTAAAGAGACTTGCCCGTAACAAGATTGAACTAGGTATGAGAATACCGACGATCGAATCTCGGGCAAGTAACATACCTATCACAAAGGGAACACCGTATATCGTTATGCAGTTTAACCGATAAAGATCTTCGTAGAATATGTGGGAGACAATATTAACATCCAGGTTCTACTATTGGTTATTGACCGGAGACGTGTCTCGGTCATGTCTACATAGTTCTCGAACCCATAGGGTCCGCACGCTTAACGTTCTATGACGATCGGTATTATGAGTTTATGTGTTTTGATGTACTGAAGGTATTTGGGAGTCTCAGATGTGATCACGGACATGACGAGGAGTCTCAAAATGGCCGAGACATAAAGATTGATATATTGGACGGCTATATTCAGACACTGGAAGGGTTTCAGATGATCTCGGAGAAAACCGGAGTGCCGGAGGGGTTACCGGAACCCCCCGGAGACTAATGGGCCTTAACGGGCTCTAGTGGAGAGAGAGAGGGACGGCTAGGGCAGGCCGCGCCCCCCTCCCCTTGAGTCTGAATAGGACAAGGAAGGGGGGGTGGCCCCCCCTTGCCTTTCCCCTCTCCCACTCCTTCCTTCCCCTCCTAGTGGGACTAGGAAAGGGGAGTCCTACTCCCACTAGGAGGAGGACTCCTCCTCTTGGCGCGCCCTCCTAGGGCCGGCAGGCCTTCCCCTTGCTCCTTTATATACGGGGGCAGGGGGCACCCCATGAGACACATAAGTTGATCATTGATCTTTTAGCCATGTGCGGTGCCCCCCTCCACCATAATCCACCTCGGTCACATCGTAGCGATGCTTAGGCAGCTTCATCAACACCGTCATCATGCCGTCGTGCTGACGGAACTCTCCCTCGAAGCTCTACTGGATCGTGAGTTCGTGGGACGTCACCGAGCTAAACGTGTGCGGATCGCGGAGGTGTCGTACGTTCGGTACTAGGATCGGTCGATCGTGAAGATGTATGACTACATCAACTGCGTTGTCATTACACTTCCGCTTACGGTCTACGAGGGTACGTGGATGACACTCTTCCCTCTCGTTGCTATGCATCACCATGATCTTGCGTGTGCGTATGATTTTTTTTTTGAAATTACTGCGTTCCCCAACATGGCCGTGGCAGAAGTCAGCATAAGGAGGCGAGGCACACTCGGATAGGCAGTGGCTCCAGGTACGACGGCGATTTGTTCAAGGCTAGCGCAGCTCATGGGAAAAGGCAGACCATCGCGGTGACTTAGAGCATGGCCGAGCATGAGCGAGCATGGCTGCGGCGACTAAAGACCGCGACCGCACACGGTAGAAGTGGAGGGCGGGTTACTGCGGCGGCCTTGGGCGGAGGTAAAGTGGCGTCTCGCGGCAGAGCCCACTTAGAACGAGACGAGTTCTGCATCGGAGGTTCGAAAGCGACACCAGCGAGGTGAAGCGACGCGACGAGGCGGCGGAGGCTCGGCAGCTGCACCACGGCGATGGAGGTAGTGCCACGACGACGGTGACCTAACGGCCACAGGGGCAGAGGCGCTTTTGAAAGCGGCCGATAGCTCGAGCAAGGTGGCGAAGATGGCGACTCTGAGGCGGCGAGACGTCGGTGGCGGCTCACCACGGTGGTCAACAGGGCGGGTCAACGGAGCTGGTCAATAGAGGAATCTGAGTCCATGGGAAATCCGCTTCCGGTCCGTGACCCCTTTTTTTAACGCAGCTGAACAGGCTAGCTTAGATCGGTTTCCTCTACTCTGTATATCCACTTCTCGCTAGTGATAATATGCCTTGGCGGACGCATTAGTTGATGGTAAAAACAAAGGTTGGACCAATACTCTGTACTGGTACAAATACTTGCGCCTTCCCACGTAATAGTAGATAATGGAGTAATAGTTGATGACTCGATTTTAGTCTTCATGAAAGGAATCCATCACAGGTCAAATCTGGAGTTGTGGTGGAAGAAAACAAATAGCCGCCTTGGGACTTGAATCTGCACATTGCAGCAGCAACTCTTGGATTCATCTCCAACTTGCAAGTTGTAATTATGTCTTTTTTGTCTGATCTCAATTCTTTTGGTCTTGGCTTTTGTTCCTGGTGCCTTGCACCAAGATCGATCTGGCTCAGATTCCTTAATTGCACAGGGAACAACGTATGTCGGTCTCGGCGATGCACGGTAGTAGTAGTAGAAATTTATCTCCTCTCGGATCCAACTTGCAATGGCGGCGGCTCACGGCGCAACCCTAAATTTTGTTTAACCTTTAAACCTCACCGATCTGATGAACTTGAAGCTGACACAGATCCTTCCAAACCGGCTCTTCTTCATCCGGAAAATTGTGAACTCTCGATCCCTAGAAGAAATCCCTCCAAGAACTCAACACCACCGTGCGCAGGCCCCATGGTGGGCGCCAACTGTCGTGGATTTGTCACGGCAGATGTCCTTAGTGTGAGGACTTAGTCGTGAGGCCAACACATATGTTGTAGCTTGAGAGGGGTTGAGTGGGACGAGAGACGCGAGGTTTTACCCAGGTTCGGTCCCTCACGGTGGAGGTAAAAGTCTACATCCTGCTTCATTGATATTGATGATGATGATCACGGTTGCAAGGGTGCTCTATCTCAAGAGCTATAGACTATCTGTGTAAACCTAACCTATGAAACTTGTCAAACTTCTTCCTCTTAGGGTGCCCTGCCCCTCCTTATATATGTTGAAGGGGCGGCTTACATGACTAGCCATATTAGGATTAGGATTACTCTATTACAAGTGGAGTCCTAGTCTTGCTTCCTTTGTAGGAGAATATTCCTTATGCCTTTCATCTTAAGCCGACCCACCATAATATGAGTCGGCCTTCCCATGAGCCGCCTTATGGGCCGTTGAGTCTTGTCATCCATCTGACCCTCCTGCCGGGTTAACAATGAGTCGCCAGGCTTGGCTGGGTCATCAGTGAGTGGAGAGATCCGGGCTGGTCACTTAGTGAGTCGCCAAGTCCGGTCGGGTCATACCGCGGGGTATATCCCCGATAGGAGGGTTAATTATAAGTAGGAGGTTTGTTCAAGTAAGAACAACACCTAAGCACCGGTCCACCCACATATCAAATTATCAAAGTACCGAACACGAATTAAACCAACATGATGAAAGTGACTAGATGAAATTCCCATGTACCCTTAAGAATGCTTTGCTTATCATGAGAGACTGTTTTGGCATGTCCTTTGCCTCAAAAGGATTGGGATACCTTGCTGCACTTTTGTTACTATTATCGTTACTTGCTTGTTACAAATTATCTTGTTATCAAACTACTCGCTACTTACAATTTTAGCACTTGTAGACAATACCTTACTGAAAACCACTTGTCATTTCCTTCTGCTCTTCGTTGGGTTCGACACTTTTACTTATCGAAAAGAGCTACAATTTATCCCCTATACTTGTGGGTAATCAAGGCTATTTTCTGGCGCCGTTGCCGGGGAGTGAAGCGCCTTTGGTAAGTGGAATTTGGTAAGGAAACATTTATATAGTGTGCTGAAATTTATTGTCACTTGTCACTATGAAAAACAATCCTTTGAGGAGTTTGTTCGGGTTATCTTCACCTCGTCCGGAACCACAATTAGCAACCCCTCAACCTACTGCACCTACTAAAAATATTGAATATGAAATTCCTTCAGGTATGATAGAACAACTGCTAGCTAATCCTTATGCAGGAGATGGAACCAAACATCCTGATATGCACTTGATATATGTGGAACAAATTTGTGGATTGTTTAAGCTTGCAGGTTTACCTAGGGATGAAGTTATGAAAAAGGTTTTCCCTTTATCTTTGAAGGGAAAAGCATTGGCATGGTATAGGCTATGCGATGATATTGGATCATGGAATTGGAATTGTTTGAAAATTGGAGTTCCACCAAAAATTTTATCCTATGCATCTAGTTCATCGTGATCGGATTTATATATATAATTTTTGGCCTCATGAAGGAGAAAGTATCGCTCTAGCTTGGGAGAGGCTTAAGTCAATGTTATATTCATGCCCCAATCATGAGCTCTCAAGAGAAATTATTATCCAGAATTTTTATGCTCGACTTTCTTGTAATGATCAAACCATGCTTGATACTTCTTGTGATGGTTCTTTTATGAAGATGACTATTGAATTCCGGTGGGATGTTTTGGAAAGAATTAAATGCAACTCTGAAGATTGGGAACTCGACAAGGGTAAAGAGTCAGGTATTAAACTTAAGTATGATTGTGTTAAATCTTTTATGGATACCGATGCTTTTCAAAAGTTTAGCACTAAATATGGACTTGACTCTGAGATAGTGGCCTCCTTTTGTGAATCATTTGCTACTCATGTTGTCCTCCCTAAAGAGAAGTGGTTCAAATATCACCCACCTATTCAATAAGAAATCAAAGAACCGGTACTAGTTAAAGAAGAAACTATACTTTACAATGTTGATCCAGTTGTTCCTTCTGCTTATATTGAGAAACCACCTTTCCCTGTTAAGATAAAGGAACATGCTAAAGTTTCAACTGTCATCAACAAAAGCTATATTAGAACACCTAAACCTGATGAACAAATCAAAGTAGAACCTAGTATTTCTATGGTTAAAGATCTCTTGGAAGAAGATATGGATGGGCATGTTATTTACTTCTGTGAAGAAGCTGCTAGAATTGCCAAACCAGATAAAAAAGATAAACATAGACCTGTTGTTGGCATGCCCGTTGTCTCGGTTAAAATAGGAGATCACTATTATCATGGTTTATGTGACATAGGTGCTAGTGTGAGTGCTATTCCTTACACCTTATATCACGAAATTATGAATGACCTAGCACCCGCAGAGATAGAAGACATAGATGTTACTATTAAACGTGCTAATAGAGACACTATATCACCAATTGGGATTGTTAGAGATGTTGAAGTCTTCTGTTGGAAAATATAATACCCTACTGATTTTCTTGTTCTTGGTTCCCCACAAGATGATTTTTGTCCCATCATCTTTGATATACCTTTCTTGAACACCGTCAATGCTAAGATAGACTGTGAGAAACAAACGGTCAATGTTAGTTTTGGTGACGAGTCTCATGAGTTTAATTTTTCCAAGTTTAGTAGAAAGCTTCATGAAAAATAATTGCCTAGTAAAGATGAATTAATCGGTCTTGCTTCTATTGTTGTACCACCTACTGATCCTTTAGAACAATATTTGCTATACCATGAAAATGATTTACATATGCATGGAAGAAATGAAATAGATAAGATTTTCTTTGAACAACGTCCTCTACTTAAACACAATTTTCCTATTGAAACTCTAGGAGGTCCTCCTCCACCTAAAGGTGATCCTGTTTTTGAATTAAAACAATTGCCAGACACTTTGAAATATGCTTATCTTGATGAAAAGAAGATATATCTTGTTATTATTAGTGCTAACCTTTCAGAACATGAAGAAGAAAGATTATTGAAAGTTCTAAGGAAGCACCGAGCTGCTATTGGATATACTCTCGATGATTTAAAGGGCATTTGTCTCACTCTATGTCAGCACAAAATTAATATGGAACCTGATGCTAAACCCGTCATTGATCACCAACATCGGTTAAATCCAAAGATGAAATAAGTGGTAAGAACGGAAATCTTAAAACTTCTGGAAGCAGGTATAATCTATCCCATAGCTGATAGTAGATGGGTAAGTCCTGTTCATTGTGTCCTTAAGAAAGGAGGTATTACTGTTGTTCCTAATGATAAGAATGAACTTATTCCACAAAGAATTGTTACAGGTTGTAGAATGGTAATTTTAGAAAATTAAACAAAGCAACTAGAAAAGATCATTACCCTCTGCCTTTTATTGATCAAATGCTTGAAAGATTATCTAAGCACACACACTTTTGCTTTCTTGATAGATATTCTGGTTTTTCAAATATACCTGTTTCTCAACCTGATCAAGAAAATACCACTTTTACTTGTCCCTTTGGAACTTATGCTTATAGACGTATGCCTTTTGGTTTATGTAATGCACCTACTACCTTTCAGAGACGTATGCTTGCTATATTCTCCGACTTTTGTGAAAGTTGAGGTTTTCATGGATGACTTCTCTGTTTATGGGAAGTAACAAATCTTGTCTTGAATTGGGAGAAGTGCCACTTTATGGTTAATGAAGGCGTTGTCTTGGGTCCTAAAATTTCTGAAAGAGGTATTGAAGTGGACAAAGCTAAGGTTGATGCAATTGAGAAAATGCCATGTCCTAAAGATATAAAAGGTATTCGTAGTTTCTTAGGTCATGCTGGTTTCTATAGGAGATTTATCAAATACTTTCCTAAAATTTCTAGGCCTCTTACGAGTCTTTTGCAAAAGGATATTCCTTTTGTTTTTGATGATGATTGTTTATAAGCCTTTGAAACACTTAAGAAAGCCTTAATTTCTGCACCTATTGTTCAACCAACTGATTGGAACTTGCCTTTTGAAATTATGTGTGATGCTAGTGATTATGCTGTTGGTGCTGTTCTAGGACAAAGAGGTGATAAGAAACTGAATGTTATTCATTATACTAATAAAACTCTAGACAGTGTTCAACGAAACTATGCAACTACTGAAAAAGAATTCTTAGCAGTGGTGTTTGCTTGTGATAAATTTAGACCTTACATTGTTGATTCCAAAGTAACTGTTCACACAGACCATGCTGCTATTAAATATCTTATGGAAAAGAAATATGCTAAACCTAGACGTATTCGATGGGTTCTCTTGTTACAAGAATTTGATTTACATATCATTGATAGAAAAGGAGCTAAGAACCCAGTAGCTGATAATTTATCTAGGCTTGAAAATGTGCCTGATGACCCACTACCTATTGATGATAGTTTTCCTGATGAGCAGTTACTGCAATAAATGTTGCTCATAGTACTCCTTGGTATGCTGACTGTGCTAATTACATTGTTGCTAAATATTTACCACCTAGCTTTACATACCAACAAAAGAAAAAAATCTTCTATGATTTAAGACATTACTTTTGGGATGACTCACATCTTTATAAAGGAGTAGATGGTATTATTAGACGTTGTGTACCTGAGCATGAACAAGGATAAATCCTACGGAAATGTCACTCCGAAGCTTATGGAGGGCATCATGCTGGAGATAGAACTGCTCACAAGGTATTGCAGTCTGGATTTTATTGGCCTACTCTCTTCAAGGATGCCCGTAAGTTCATCTTACCTTGTGATGAATGTCAAAGAATAGGTAATATTAGTAAGCATCAAGAAATGCCTATGAATTATTCACTTGCTGTTGAACCATTTGATGTTTGGGGATTTGATTACATGGGACCTTTTCCTTCCTCTAATGGGTATACACATATTTTGGTTGATGTTGATTATGTTACTAAATGGGTAGCAGCTATTCCAACCAGTAGTGCTGATCACAACACCTCTATTAAAATGCTTAAGGAAGTTATTTTCCCAAGGTTTGGAGTCCCTAGATATTTAATGACTGATGGTGGTTCACACTTTATTCATGGTGATTTCCGTAAAATGCTTGCCAAGTATGATGTTAACCATAGAATTGCATCACCTTATCATCCTCAGTATAGTGGTCAAGTTGAACTTAGCAATAGAGAAATAAAATTAATTCTGCAAAAGACTGTCAATAGGTCCAGGAAGAATTGGTCTAAGAAATTAGATGATGCCCTTTGGGCTTATAGAACATCATATAAAAATCCTATGGGTATGTCTCCATATAAAATGGTTTATGGAAAAGCTTGTCATTTGCCTCTTGAGTTAGAACATAAAGCATATTGGGCCATCAAAGAGCTCAATTATGATTTCAAACTTGCTCGTGAAAAGAGGTTGTTTGATATTAGCTCTTTAGATGAATGGAGAACCCAAGCTTATGAAAATGCAAAATTATTCAAAGAAAATGTTAAAAGATGGCATGACAAAAGAATCCAAAAGCGTGAGTTTAAAGTCGGAGAAAATGTTCTTTTGTACAACTCTCGTTTTAGATTCTTTGCAGGAAAACTCCTCTCAAAATGGGAAGGCCCCTATGTTATCGAGGAGGTTTATTGGTCTGGAGCCATCAAAATAAATAATGCTGAAGGTACTAACCCGAAGGTTGTCAATGGGCAATGAATAAAACAATATATCTCTGTTACGACCATTAATGTTGAAAGTAATATTATCCAAAATTTAACACTGGAAGAACACATAAAAGAGTCCTTCCGGAACACTCCAGAATCGTGAAAATAAGGAGGTACGTGATACGGTAAGTAAACGGACTCTGAAAGATCCACATTTTTTTGACTGTTTTGGAATATTTAGAAAGTTAGGAAATAAAGAAACTCCCAGGAAGGGTACCCTGGTGGGCACAAGACATAGGTGGGTTGTGCCCACCTGGGACACCTTTCGGACTTTGTTTTTCTTCCGTTTTCTTGTCCCCCAAGATAAAAAAATCTATATATACTTCTCGAACCTGTTAACCACCGTATCACGGAGAAATCTTCTGTTCTCTTTTCTTGTTGTTTTTCTGCGAGATCCCATCTACCATGGCCACCTCAAGCTCCTTCAAGGACAAGTTTTTCAAGAATTTCATCAACCCATATCTACGGGAGGTGGTACAGCACCCTCAGACCATCCAGATGCATGAGGGCGTGCTTCACCTTCGCGATGTGCCATGTCCCAAGGGGACGGGAACCATGGAGGCCAGACTTGATGCTATGGAGCAAGATGTCTTCCGGTGCAAGGGTATGGTGGAGCGTGGGCTCAATGCCAATCACCTCATGATCACGGACCTCTCTCGTGATCTCAAGGTGGATGGCAAGCCCATGAAGGACATCGTCTTCACCCTCAACGAGAAAATCAACTTCCTCTAAAGCTAGATCTATGATCTCCAAAACCAAGTCTTTGAATATGAGGCGAGGTTTAAAGGTATGAGTTTGGCTGCTAGTTGCAGGACCCGTGAGATTCACTCCTCCTCTTATGATGGTGGACCACTGCCATGGAAATTCGAGGACAAGATCTCGTCTTCATCACCACCATCATCATCTTCACCACCAAAAGAGAATTGAGTATCGGGTATGGGCGCTCCCCTCGGCTTCCGCCAAGCTTGGGGGAGGTGCCCCGGTATCGTATCATCCCACTACCTTCTTGGCTTTATTTATTTTAGTTTGATCTTTTGCTTTAGACGAATAAAAGTTTAGTTCGATCCTTTCTTTGAGAGTTTGCTTAGTAATCTATCCTTCTAATCGTGTGCAAGTTATATAATAAAGTTTAGTTTGAGTTTTTGCTTTCTTTACTTCCATGTTTCAAATAAAAGAATATAAATAAGGGAGAAAAAGAGAAAGGAACTAAATGAAAGAAAGGAAATAAATCAAAAAAGATCATATACTAATCTTACGTTAGGTGATGACACCACATAAGGAAAAGTATAAGTAGAAAATTTTATTAGAGATTGACAAACATAGCATTAGTTAATGATGCAACTCATGAAAGAATTAATAAGGGAAGAGAAGATTCACATATAAATATACTATCCTAGAAATCTTTTGTGATTGTGAGTCCTCATCAAAATATTATATGCCAAAATTGTTGACGTTGAACAAGGAAGACAACTTAATGGTTTATGTTTGTTTATATTCACATAGAAGTCATATTGTAATAGATCCTTTAACATGTGGTGCTTGCCCCCTATCTTTGCTAGCCAAAAATTCCGCACTAAGTAGAGATACTACTTGTGCATCCAAACCCTTAAACCCAAATCTTATTTTCAAGTGTCCACCACACCTACCTAGGGAGTGAGCAAGACCCCTCAAGTAAGTTGTCATTGATGCAAAAAGGCAGTAAAAATTGCTTCTAAAAGTGTGGGATCATTTAGTGTAAGATAAAATTGAGCGTTGCACGAACTTGTGATGGTGAAGAATAAAAGCGACAGACTGCATAATAAAGGTTGTTATCACAAGGGACAATGCACCATGACATTCTTTTGCACTAAGGGGTTGAGCATACAAACAAATAAGCGCATGGCAACCTCTACTTCCCTCTACGAAGGGCCTATCTTTTACTTTTATGCAAAGAGTCAAAGTTTTCCTTCTATTTCTTTTTATTTTTCTCCTTTGGCAAGCATCATGTTGTGAGGAAAGATCTAGGCACATATGTCCAGTTGAATATAGATAGCATGAGTTATTATTGTTGACATCACCCTTGAGGTGAATACGTTGGGAGGCGAAACTATAAGCCCCTATCTTTCTATGTGTCCGGTTGAAACGTTTTGCTCATGTGTATGCGGTGAGTTTTAGCAATCATAGAAGACTATATGATGGTTGAGTATGTGGACTTTCCTAAAGGCTCCAATATGTGACCCTTCCTGAAAAGATGATGAATTGTAGTTGCAAAGTTGACTGAGAACATAGTTTGTTGGTTTCTAATAGAGTTTTTGCTTTATATACTTCAATAGTGTGATGATTTGTCACTTATTCATGAGAAGTCTATGATAAAAGTTCTATGATAAAATATTATGTTTAATTTTGTTGTTGTTATAATAATCTACATGATGCTTCTATGTCCATATTTTGTTTTTCTCGACACCTCTCTCTCAAAGCATGTGGACATGTTTCTCGATTTCGGTTTTCGCTTGAAGACAATCGAGGTCTAAACTTGGGGGAGTTGATACGTCCATTTTGCATAATGTTTTCTTACTATTATTTATGATGTTTTTATCCATAATAATGATTTTTGGAGTAATTCTAATGCCTTTTGTCTCATAATATGCAAGGTATACACAAAGAGGGAGAATTCCGGCAGCTGGAAATCTGGACCAGGAAAAGCTACGTCAGGCCACCTATTCTGCACAACTCCAAACAAGCTAAAACTTCATAGAGATTTTTTATGGATTATTTGAGGAATATTGGAGCAAATAACTACCAGAGGGGCCCCACCAGGTGGGCACAACCCACCTGGGCGCACTGTGATGCCCCCGATTTGACCGTACACTAATCATACACGCAAACGTGTATGATCAAGATCAGGGACTCACGGGAAGAAATCACAACACAACTCTACAAATAAAATAAGTCATACAAGCATCATATTACAAGCCAAGGGCCTCGGGGGCTCGAATACAAGAGCTCGATCATAGAAGAGTCAGCGGAAGCAACAATATCTGAGTACAGACATAAGTTAAACAAGTTTGCCTTAAGAAGGCTAGCACAAACTGGGATACAGATCGAAAGAGGCGCATGCCTCCTACCTGGGATCCTCCTAAACTACTCATGGTCGTCGTCAGCGGGCTGCACGTAGTAGTAGGCACCTCCCGAGTAGTAGTAGTCGTCGTCGACGGTGGGGTCTGGCTCCTGGGCTCCAACGTCTGGTCGCAGCAATCGAGTATAGAAAGGGGGAAAAGAGGAAGCAAGCAACCGTGAGTACTCATCCAAAGTACTCGAAAGCAAGGAGCTACACTACATAAGTATGCATTGGTATCAAATGGAATAAGGGTATCATATGTGGACTGAACTGCAGAAAGCCGGAATAAGAGGGGGATAGCTAATCCTTTTGAAGACTACGCTTCTGGTAACCTCCATCTTGCAGCAGGAGAAGAGAGTAGATGGTAAATTCACCAAGTAGCATCGTGTAGCATAATCCTACCCGGCGATCCTCTCCTTGTCGCCCTGTTAGAGAGCGACCACCGGGTTGTATCTGGCACTTGGAAGGGTGTGTTTTATTAAGTATCCGGTTCTAGTTGTCATAAGGTCAAGGTACAACTCCAAGTCGTCCTGTTACCGAAGATCACGGCTATTCGAATAGATTAACTTCCCTGTAGGGGTGCACCACATTTCCCAACACGCTCGATCCCCTTTGTCCGGACACACTTTTTTTGGATCATGCCCGACCTCGGAAGATCAACACGTCGCAGCCCTACCTAGGCACAACAGAGAGGTCAGCACGCCGGTCTAAATCCTATGGCGCAGGGGTCTGGGCCCATCGCCCATTGCACACCTGCACGTTGCGAGGGCGGCCGGAGAGCAGACCTAGCAGCCTCCATTACAAAGGAAGTTGCGTTATGCGGCCCAACCCGGCGCGCGCCGCTCAGTCGCTGACGTCACGAAGGCTTTGGCTTATACCACGACGTCGAGTGCCCATAACTGTCCCCGCATAGATGGTTAGTGTGTATAGGCCAGTGCCTGACTGAGATCAAATACCAAGATCTCCTTAAACGTGTTAAGTATCCGCGAACGCCAACCAGGGCCAGGCCCACCTCTCTCCTAGGTGGTCTCAACCTGCCCTGTCGCTCCGCCACAAAGTAACAGTCGGGGGCCGTCGGGAACCCAGGCCCACCTCTACCGGGATGGAGCCACCTGCCCCTTCATCCCCCAACTCCGAACAGTATCATAAGTAATGTAACAGTATAAAGTATATCGCATATGCCCGTGATCACCTCCCGAAGTGATCACGGCTCAGTAGTATAGCATGGTAGACAGACAAGAGTGTAGGGCCACTGATGGAACACTAGCATCCTATACTAAGCATTAGGATAGCATGTAAAGGTAACAACAGTAGTAGCAAGGACATGCTATGCATCAAAATAGGATTAACGAAAAGCAGTAACATGCTACACTACTCTAATGCAAGCAGTAGAGAGAAGAATAGGCGATATCTGGTGATCAAGGGGGGGGCTTGCCTGGTTGCTCTGGCAAGAAGGACGGGTCGTCAACACCGTAGTCGAAATGGGGGTCACCGGCAGCCTCGGGGTCTACTAAAAAGAAGTAACGGAGGGGGAACTGATGAGGACATGACTACCTTGGATACGACCAAAAATATTGCATACATGCATATTTGTTAGGTGATTTCTAATGCAAACTATTCAATAATCTATTTATGTTATCCAGAACAAAAATACTTCACACACTTTTGTGTTTTTTCTAATTGCAGGTGTATGGCACATTTGTACAATCCACATATGAAGATAAGGGAAAAGGAGAAGTTTAGGTTGTGTTCAAAAAGTCCTCTCACGTCACTTTTGGGCCAAGAGAGGATAATGTCCAAGTCTCTCACGTTCTGGATTCAGATTCGGACTGCACAGACATACCTGGCTCAAAACACCAACAACTTTTTCATACGGACTCCGAATTTGGTGATTCTTTTTTTGTTGGAAACTAGATTTCGTGCTCTTTCCAACCCAATTGGATTGACCTTCAAATTCATCTGGAGCATTGAGTTACGGACGAAACAATCTGACATTGCAGCAGGATCCGAGTCAAACTACAAGCCCAAAGGTGTTGCATCACCTCCACTTGGGCCCATGAGCCTTGTAAGACCTAGGGTTAGTTTTAGGCTGCCTTGGGACGTCCTCCCACCTCCTTGGCCGCCACCCCTTGCTCCTATATAAGTAGATCCATCTAGTAGCTTTTTCCTTAGGATTTGTTTAGTTAAAAGTTAGCCATTGCAACTTTGTGTACTTCGTTTGTGTCCAACGACCAGACCAAGACCGCTTCCGAATCCCCACCATTATCAATACTTCATATATATTTGCAATATTCAGATTGCTTTATCATATTTTTGCTCGTTCTTCGATTGCTTGCAGGAATAGACCTTCGTGGTCAGGCTGACCGTGCTTCCAGCATCGTCAGTAACCTCAGGAGATTGGTTTAGCGATTGCTAAGGCGCAACGTCGTGCATGTTTGTAGTCGAATCGTCAAAGTCGTCTCCACCAAATCGATAGTTATCATCTCATCGAAAGATCGGGACCCTCGCCTCTATCAAGTGGTATCAGTTTTCAGGTTGCTCAGTGAGAATTTTCAGTTTTCCTAGATTAGATTTATTTTCTTACCTATTGTCCAAGAAAAAGCCACAAAAAAGAGTTAGATCTATTCATCCTTGGTCCAAGCCAGTATGAGGCTTTGCAATTTTCTTTTCATTGCTTGCATAGTAGAATTATCGGTTGCATCGTCGTGTCGAGTTGCTGGTCTTAGTGTCTAGTTCGTTTAGAGTTTCGAGTTCTGTTCACATTAGTCACGCCACCGCTGCATCATTATCTCTTCCGCTGTCCATCACCCATCCATCAATTTCCACCACGTGCTACCCACCATTCATTGTCATAATAATAGTTGAGATCATTCACATCTTCGCTTAATCCAATCTGCATCTTATCTAGTTTGTTTTGGAAAGAGGGAGAAAAACAGAGAGAAAAAAACGGGAGAAAAAAAGAGAAAAAAAGTCAGAGAAAAAAGGAGAGAAAGAAAAAAAAAGTGTGAGGAAAAAAAGAGAGAAGAAAAAAAACAAAATTCGGATCTTTTTAGACTCAATCTCATAGTTGAATTCGGATTGGAATCTGTTTTGTGCACTGTTCAGTAAAACAGGCATAACTTCCTCATACGAAGTCCGTTTTGCCTCTGCGAGTACTCAAACGAAAGCTAGCGACGAGCCGCATATAAATAGTTGAAGAAGCTAGTTCAATATTTGGCACATCAAAATCGGCTTCTAAATAGGTCTTTTTGCCCTCCGAAGTTCATGAACACAGCTTATTCCAGTTTTTCAGGCCAGTTTTCGAATTTTTTGACTCCTCATATCAACTCGGAATTGAGTGATTCTTTTTGTGTTTGAAATCTTGAGTCAATACCATTCTTGAAAAAAAAATCAAAAAATCGGCACAAACTTTTTCAGAGAAAAGTTGGAGACAAAGTTGTTGATATATCCTGCTTGGCTGTTGTTTCACATCATTATCTTTACTGCCGTTGTGATCTTCACTTATATCTTGCTGTCCAGAGCTACTTAGTATCCTTCATTGATGCTAGTTGTGCTACGACGTGACCTCATTAGTGTTCTAGGCTCGCGTCTCTAGTTCGGTCTAGCCTAGGACTAGCACAGTACCGTCGTTGAGCGTTTATTTAACATTGCATCTCTGAATTGATTATTGCTAATCTTTTGCTACCATATATAGCCAACCCAGCTCCACATATTTCTACACCGTGTATACGTACGTTCCCCTGGCAATCGCTTTACACAATCTTCAGAGTTATTTGACACCGCTGGTTGCCTGTCACCACCTGCTGCTTGGTAAGAACTTGTAAGATATTGATATTTGCTTTACTGTGAGCGCTTTACCACCACACCCTAGTAGTTCATAGGAACATTATTCTTGAATTTTGTTTCTTGTTTCTACTAATCATGACAGGTTCCGAAGATAGAAGTTCTTGGACGACGGACACATCTTCACCATCACGAGAGTTGGGACAACACACACAAGCACATGGTCAGGTTATCTTTTTACCGTCATTTGAGGGTAGATTTAATCCTACTACTTATCTAGCTTGGGAGCTTGAAGTAGAACAAGTTTTTAGTCACCATGACTTTTCTGAACTTGAGCGAGTGCGAGCAGCCACTAGAGCATTTACTGATTTTGCTTCTGTTTGGTGGAGTGTACATTGTAAGAAAAACATTGATAACCAACCCACAACTTGGAAAGTTTTGAAAGCTGTAATGAGACAACAATTTTTCCCTCCTTATTATCGTCGTGAATTGCTTCGCAAATTTGAACAATTTAAACAAGGCAACAACACTGTTCATGCTTACTACCAAGAGTTCAAATCTTATATGCATCATTGTGACATAGAAGAATCTGAGAATGATACAATGAATAGATTTTTTGGTGGTTTGAACCATGATATTCAGGCAAGATTTCAGTATATTCCTCGTTGCATTACTGGTATGTATGTCCGTGCTTGTACCTTTGAGAGACAGATACAGGAGGATGCATTAGGTGACTACAACAACTACTATTCCAGTTCATGCTCACCACCGCCGGTGGGTTCCTCCATCATTGCACCTCGGATTATGAGCGCGGCATCATCTCAAGGGTATGGTACATTGTCAACGTCCGTACCTACATCAGCTACATCTTTGCCACAAGGTAACAGTAAAGGTATTGATGATATAACTTCACATGAGAATGATGCATGCCTAGTTAACTTGAATGCGTCATGTATTGAGTTACCTGTTGATTTGAGCACACCACCTATTTTAGAGAATCTTGTTACTGTCATGAATGCGTCATGTGATCAAACAACTGAAATATCAACAATTTTGAGTGCACCCATTGAATTAACTGTTGATGCAAAAGAACTAATGTTTAATCATTTTGATATGGCCTCCAATCTTGGTGATGATTCTGTGTCCAATGACTTATTGCATGTTTGCTTATTTAAGCATGTTGTAGCATGTAAATTTGATGCAAGTAAGGTTTATTCACCAAAGTTGGGATGGTTTAATGATGAACATTGCGAATCTTTTGAAATGAATAAGAGCTTCACTTATATGTGCAAACTGAGTTCTAATATTTTCATGCCTTCTACTTCTTGTGATAATTTTTTGGCTTTAGTTTTTATGAACTATGAAAGTTACTCATGTATACATGTGTCATACGTGCAAAAATCAAGGGAAGTTAAACTGGATGACATATACATATACAACATGTACACCTTGTCTCTTTTGTTAGCCACATTTCAGATTAAGCAACGCCGAGGACGGCTTTGTTTTCAAAAAGGGGAGGATGATGAGGACATGACTACCTTGGATACGACCAAAAATATTGCATACATGCATATTTGTCAGGTGATTTCTAATGCAAACTATTCAATAATCTATTTATGTTATCCAGAACAAAAATACTTCACACACTTTTGTGTTTTGTCTAATTGCAGGTGTATGGGACATTTGTACAATCCACATATGAAGATAAGGGAAAAGGAGAAGTTTAGGTTGTGTTCAAAAAGTCCTCTCACGTCACTTTTGGGCCAAGAGAAGATAGAGTCCAAGTCTCTCACGTTCTGGATTCAGATTCGGACTGCACAGACATACCTGACTCAAAACGCCAACAACTTTTTCATACGGACTCCGAATTGGGTGATTCTTTTTTTGTTGGAAACTAGATTTCGTGCTCTTTCCAACCCAATTGGATTCACCTTCAAATTCGTCCGGAGCGTTGAGTTACGGACGAAACAATCTGACGTTGCAGCAGAATCCGAGTCAAACTACAAGCCCAAAGGTGTTGCATCACCTCCACTTGGGCCCATGAGCCTTGTACGACCTAGGGTTAGTTTTAGGCTGCCTTGGGACGTCCTCCCACCTCCTTGGCCGCCACCCCTTGCTCCTATATAAGTAGATCCATCTAGTAGCTTTTTCCTTGGGATTTGTTTAGTTAAAAGTTAGCCATTGCAACTTCGTGTACTTCGTTTGTGTCCAATGACCAGACCAAGACCGCTTCCGGATCCCCACCATTATCAATACTTCATATATATTTGCAATATTCAGATTGCTTTATCAAATTCTTGCTCGTTCTTTGATTGCTTGCAGGAATAGACCTTCGTGGTCAGGCTGACCGTGCTTCCAGCATCGTCACTAACCTTAGGAGATTGGTTTAGCGATTGCTAAGGCCCAACGTCGTGCACGTTTGTAGTCGGATCGTCAAAGTCGTCTCCACCAAATCGATAGTTATCATCTCATCAAAAGATCGGGACCCTCGCCTCTATCAGGAACACAATAAATAATAGAGCAATCAAAGCATCACAAGGGATAACACGGAAATACGCGGTGCTAGAGGTGACCTAACGCAGTAGAAGGTGATACCAGCAAAGGGTGAGAACATCCGGGAAAGTATTCTCGGTTTTTCGCGTTTTCACAAAAATGAACCGGAGGGGGAAAGTTGCGTGTTCGCTATGCTAGGGATGCGTGGCAGATGAATGGGACACATATTAAGATTCGTCTCGTCGTTCTGAGCAACTTTCATGTACAAAGTTTTTTCGTCCGAGTTACGGATTATTTTCTATGAATTTCTAAAGTTTTATTATTATTTCGAATATTATTAATTCGAATTTAAAAAGGAATTGGCTAGGTGCACACAGCAGCAGCTTAGTTTCAGTGGCTTACAAGTGGGGTCCAATGGTTGGGTTGACCTAGTCAAGGGTGACCAGTCAACAGGGAGTGTGGCCCACATGTCATAGACTACACCTAATAATTGTAATAGGCCTACCCAATTAACTAAACTAATTAAGTACAAGGGCCCACTTGGCATATGATAGTTTAGCCCCTAATCTAACCTACTACTAATTAAATGGACCGGCCATTAGTTTAGCCGTGCCTCACGGCTGGGCATGCGCAGCCACGGCCTGAAGCACACGAGGCATCCAGGAGAAGCCACACGAGAGGTGTGCGAGCTGTGGGCATGGCATGCACGCGGGGCATGCGTGGGAGGGCGCAGGGCACAGTCGAGATGGCCAAGGCGAGCGGCACTGATAGGGCCTTGCGGCAGGGAGCAGAGCACCAACAGGGTGAGCAGCGGGGCAACAACAAAAGAGCAGTAGCAAGCAGCCGCATGGAGCAGGAGCAGCGGCAAGAGGAGCTGCGTGCAGCACGACAGACGGCTGCAGGCACAGGGGCATGACCACGGGCGGCTGGGTGCGGTCACGGCGGCCGGGCGCGCGCAGGGGGCGACAGGCAGCATCGTTCTAGAGCAGCAGCAGCGCGGTCACGCACGGGAGCTTGAGCTCCGGCCACGGCGGCGCAGCACGGGGACGGCCACAATGGTGACAAATCGAAGCAGGGAGAGAGGGGATCCGGGAGGAGCTCACAGTGAGGCGGAAGGCGTTCTCGGGAAGGCCGGCAACGGGTCGGAGAGGCGGTGGTCATGGCGGGATGCGGCGGTCGGAGGAAGAAGACGAAGACCGCGTCGGCCACGCGGCTCCCCGGGCTGATGAGGCGCCCAGAACGGATGAAGACGAGGGCAGTGGACCTCCAGGACGTACTCCCGCACGCTGGAGGGGCCGGTGGACGCCTCAACAACGGAGATGCAGCAATGACCGTGAGTGATTTCGAGATCTAATTCGCGAAGAAGAGGAGGGGCCCGATGGGGGGAAAGAGGGGAGAATGGATGAGTGCGAGCTAGGGTTTCGGGGGGGGGGGGAGGGGCACCCATATAGGGCCAGAGGGGCGACGTGGAGGGCATCCATGGCCATGGTGCCCTGGATGTGTGCCACACATATGCTCATGTAGGTGAGGTTGAAGGAGAGATAGATGAGCTAGGCCTAGGTAAATTGCTAGATGGGCCAAAGTGCACAGTAGATTTAGGCCCTCTTGTTTTCTCTTTTTCTTTAGCTAGACATTTTCCTGTTTATTTAATATTTCAAATTGTTTTAGTTTTGTAAAACATATAGTTAGCACCTAAATTGGTAATAGTAGTTATACCACTGCCACAATTAATTTTGTATATAAAAAGTGGTTTGCAAGAATTATTTAATCATTTAAGAGACATTTAAATAATTGTTTCAGCTCATGTTTTACTTATCTTAGAGCATTTAATTATTTTATAAAAAATGTGGTTTCTTCACCAAAATAATGTATGAATTATTTTCCGTAAACCAAACATTTTAGTTTTAATGTTAGAAAACTTTTGATGTTTGCCATTAACTCAAATATGAATTCTAATTGTTTTGAACTAACGCGAGATTAGCAATAGTAATCATGGTGACGTGGCATCATTAGCAGAGGTTACTGTAGCTTAATTATCCGGGCGTTAGAATTCTCCTCCACTACAAGAAATCTCGTCCTGAGATTTAAGAGGTGGGGTAAGGGGAAAGGTTTGGTCACGAAATTCTAGCGCATCTTATCGGACTTGGTTGCTCTTCTCGAAGAAATCGATCCATTATATTGACGTCTTCATTTGTCTGCTTCAGGTCATCATGATGAAGTCGGCATCCTTTCCTTGGGAACTCCATCGTACGTGCGAAGGTCAAGGGGTAACTTCGGAAGAACGGGCCGCTACAATGTTGCTTATCTGGTAGATAACATCAGGAGAGGTAGCAGAACGTAACTCTCGAATTGATACTTAAGGAATTATCGAGAGCAAAGTAAGAAGGTGCAAAATGGAAGTTTCAAGCACATAGGCAATCGTTTGTTGCCTGAAACGAAGTGTGAAAGGGGTTTAGAGCAATGGGAATACGCATTGCGTCTGATACCATAATAGATCACGAGGCAGGTGGCCCGTGAATTACATACGAAGTCAAGCGCGAGGAATAACTTTGACACTAGGGTGTACAGGAGAGTCAGGTTTCGATCCTGTGGAACTGTGGGTTATGGGCCCACCATGTGGGTTAAACATAGAAAGAGCGGTGACCTCTTGCACGGTTATGATAGCAAGGCATGCCAGAGAATAGCCTGTTAGTTATGTCGGCAACAACGTCGGTACCAAGGGAGAGGGACAAAGAGAACCATTTTCCTGCTCGTTCAAACGAGGCGGACCTATAGGCAAAGTTCTCGTCCATCGGTGGTTACGGGAATGTCATCAACAATAGTAATAGGCTCTTACAGACAGAGTTGTACACCGAGATGTTTGCACAAGCAAGGAATTATTATTGCTTATATCATATAGATCATAGAAACGGTTTAAATTAACCAATGGAAAGGGAAAAATATCTATCAGATTTAATCAGAACAATGGAAAGAAAAATGTGTTTAAACACATATTTCAGGGGTATATCCTTCCCAAGGACAAGCAGGGCATGATATGCATGACAGGATATAACGTAGAAAACCATTTAGGTTAGGGAAGAGGAAGTTCATGACATTACCCAAACAACGGTGTTTGAATAATTGATAAAGAGAATTTAGCATTTTGCTTCAAATGCTCTTATTGAAAATCGGAGTACCACAGACATGCTTCGAGATAGCATTGACATGGTCATTGGGTAAAGATCGGACTTTGGAAACATAAAGGATTCATCAGGAACAACTTATAGAATAAGTCTTACAATTTCCTCATGGAAGAATGGATAACCTTGCTGAAAAGGAATCTATAACAATAGGGCCTCTGGCCAGGTGTGCTAGGCACGACATCACCTTGCCGATTCATATAAAGACCAATATTACGACTGTTGGAAAATGTTCCAACCATCATATCCGACCGAGATTTAGTTCAGATTGATGTCAGGATACCTCATACTCAGGATACCTGAGAAGGAAAGGTGCAACACAAATTGACAAGACGACATTGTAAGATTCTCGGTAAATGAACTATGGAAGCAAGTTTCGAATCATGAGTTCATTATTAAATCAAGGAGAGAGTGAGGAGGTGGTTGATGAACTCAGTGACAATTCATCGAGATTTCCAAAAGATGGATTTCCACAATTATGTGAACAAGGAGATAGCTTTTGTCAGTTCAAATGATATAATGAGGTATGCTCGAGGAAACATACACGATTAAACATTGGTTGACAGTGCACCCGAAATACGGACTTAGGTAGCACAATCAATGTTAGAATGGCGATTCGATAACCAATGGTCTAAGAATGAAATGTTGACCATTAACTTCAAAGCAATAAGGTTGCTAGAAGTTTTAAAATTACTAGTCCATCTGTCAGTATTCCTGTTAGGAACAACACGGGGACCAAGAAAAGAATGGTGATGGTGAAGTATCACTTATATCAAGAATTCTCAAGAGGTGCTGAGATTCTCACAACATTCCTGACATAAAATATGGTAATACTCCAAGGTAAAGAAGAACAATTTCTGGATAGCAAGGATCTCAAGGTATATCACAAAGCACGAACAAGTTTGTGTTGAATGAAAGGCAATAAAGTGGTCGATGATAACACAAATCATTGAGAGCAAAGGGTGGTATTTCTCATCAAGAATTCGATAGATATCTTGGAAGAGCTCAGAATGTTGATGATGTTCACGACACATTTGTGCGAGATTTCATGAAGATGTAATTGATCGGCGACGACATCAAGTCAAAGGAATGATGAGGCGAAAGATTATTGGAACTAAGAGTATGACACAAACTCGAAATCAAGCTTGGTGTTCAAGGCGAAATGATGCGATGATGAAGATCGGCATAAGGTTAGCTCATCGTCGAAAGTTGTGCTTCGGGATTAAGGACCAGGTAGCATAGTTAAAAAGTTGCATGATAATGATATAGCCGATCAGGCTAGGAATGACTTGAAGGATTATTAAATCATAAGCAACGAAAATTACTTAGAGTTATTGAATCGGAGTGCGGAATCGATTCACTTATCGGTGTTCTCGAGTGACTAATAACTCAAAACCCAAGAGAAATCGGAATCGGCGAGAATAATAGTTGATGAAGAACTCATAAGAAGTTATGTAGTTCCGTGATATTCTCAAGATAACAGAGGGTATTACTCGGTAGAGTAGAATAGAGGTTGGACAGGTGTATTATCCTGCAGAAGACAAGTACTTCAACTTGTACGAGAATGTGATCAAAGAAGAACAATATGGTCGGAACCACGATCGGAAAGGACCAAACATAGATACAGGACGAACCTATAACAAGGGGATTATTATCATTACAAGAAGCTTCGATGATAAGTTTCACATCGGGTCCATGGGCATGAACACAAAGTTCAAGGTCGACTCCCACTTCTCCAATGCATAACCTTTCATTCACTTCACATTTTCGAAGAAGTTGTAGTGTTGAAATTTTATCTAGTGAAGCACCAGAAGAGTACGACTCGTGAAAACTTTCGGGTTCACACGGTTTAGAAAAGGTATAGATTCAACCCATCAGGGTATCTTAGAAACATATACCACAAGCTTCAAGAGTAAATATCACCAGCTCGAAAGCAGAGCAAGGTTGAGAAAGTAGAGGATACAATTTACCAAAGGCATTATGTATCCGAGGGAAGGCTCACAAGGTTATTGGATATGAAGGACACTGTCGGATAAAATCCATTAAAGGATCTGCCGGTCCATAACAGAGCTGATGTGAGCATCGGCACACAACCAGAGGAAGTAATAATGCAAAGGCATTGGATTATAGAAACAACTGACTAATCCAGAGCTCAAATGCAAAGGAATTGTAATTTTCAAATCAAGGGATCAGAAGCAATGTTCTAATTAGGGATGGATAGGTTGAATAGCCTTAGGGGTACAATCGACGGCAATCGGATTGGTTGAGAACCAACTCAGTCTGAGCCGGAAAGATAATTTAAAAGGATCAACTGATGATTGCGTGCATTCGCACTCATGTTGAATCAATAGGATCAAAATCACGGTGTCTAAGGATACTAACGAATATTGTCAGACATATGGAAAGCATCCATAATGCAAGTAGACAAGTATTGCAGAGCAATAAGCTACTGAGGAATTTTGGAGGATCGAATAGTATTTCAAAGACAATTGTGAAACACATGAACAATTAGGGATGAGCGGATACTAGATAAGGGCAAGAAATTATCCGTAGGGGTATTCAGGTGGCAAGGAACTACAAGGCAGTAGGCACAAAATATTCTTGGAACAATTGAGGGGATTTCAGGATATCTTGTTATAACAAGATCAACTGGGAATAAAAGTAAAAACGACAAGTGTATGTAATTATCCATAGGGATATTTCGATGGTAGGGAATTGCACAAGCATGAGCACAAGTTATCGGGATAACATCAAGAGTATCTTCGAGGTCTACAGTTGAATCGAGCCATCATCTGGAATGAAGGGGCTCTCCGGGAGAAAGTAGATACGAGAACCTAAAGTCAGATTTAGTAAAATCATTTAACCCGAATAGAAGAGAGATCAGAGTCCCAGAGTATAGAAGAGGAGTAAAAGATCCTCATACCACCCGATGGCCACATGGGCCCATAAGCCACACAACCATGTTAGTAAAAGTTTTGCAATGTCTAGACTCGACTTCGGCCAAGAAGTGTGGAAGGGGGATTCCTACAGGCAGTCAGCTCTGATACCAACTTGTGATGCCCCCGATTTGACCGTACACTAATCATACACGCAAACGTGTACGATCAAGATCAGGGACTCACGAGAAGATATCACAACACAACTCTACAAATAAAATAAGTCATACAAGCATCATATTACAAGCCAAGGGCTTCGAGGGCTCGAATACAAGAGCTCGATCATAGAAGAGTCAGCGGAAGCAACAATATCCGAGTACAGACATAAGTTAAACAAGTTTGCCTTAAGAAGGCTTACACAAACTGGGATACAGATCGAAAGACGCACATGCCTCCTACCTGGGATCCTCCTAAACTACTCCTGGTCGTCGTCATCGGGCTGCACGTAGTAGTAGGCACCTCCCGAGTAGTAGTAGTCGTCGTCGACGGTGGGGTCTGGCTCCTGGGCTCCAACATCTGGTCGCAGCAATCGAGTATAGAAAGGGGGAAAAGAGGGAGCAAGCAACCGTGAGTACTCATCCAAAGTACTCGCAAGCAAGGAGCTACACTACATAAGTATGCATTGGTATCAAATGGAATAAGGGTATCATATGTGGAATGAACTGCAGAAAGCCGGAATAAGAGGGGGATAGCTAATCCTTTTGAAGACTACGCTTCTGGTAACCTCCATCTTGCAGCAGGAGAAGACAGTAGATGGTAAATTCACCAAGTAGCATCGTGGAGCATAATCCTACCCGGCGATCCTCTCCTCGTCGCCCTGTTAGAGAGCGACCACCGGGTTGTATCTGGCACTTGGAAGGGTGTGTTTTATTAAGTATCCGGTTCTAGTTGTCATAAGGTCAAGGTACGACTCCAAGTCGTCCTGTTACCGAAGATCACGGCTATTCGAATAGATTAACTTCTTTGCATGGGTGCACCATATTGCCCAACATGCTCGATCCCCTTTGTTCGGACACACTTTTTTGGGTCATGCCCGGCCTTGGAAGATCAACACATCGCAGCCCTACCTAGGCACAACAGAGAGGTCAGCATGCCGGTCTAAATCCTATGGCGCAGGGTTCTGGGCCCATCGCCCATTGCACACCTTCACGTTGCGAGGGCGGCCGGAGAGCAGACCTAGCAACCTCCATTACAAAGGAAGTTGCATTACGCGGTCCAATCCGACGCGCCCCGCTCAGTCGCTGACGTCACGAAGGCTTCGGCTGATACCACGACGTCGAGTGCCCATAACTGTCCCACGTAGATGGTTAGTGCGTATAGGCCAGTGGCCTGACTCAGATCAAATACCAAGATCTCATTAAACGTGTTAAGTATCCGCGAACGCCAACCAGGGCCAGGCCCACCTCTCTCCTAGGTGGTCTTAACCTGCCCTGTCGCTCCGCCACAAAGTAACAGTCGGGGGCCGTCGGGAACCCAGGCCCACCTCTACCGGGATGGAGCCACCTGCCCCTTCATCCCCCAACTCCGAACAGTATCATAAGTAATGTAACAGTATAAAGTATATCGCATATGCCCGTGATCACCTCCCGAAGTGATCACGGCTCAGTAGTATAGCATGGTAGACAGACAAGAGTGTAGGGCCACTGATGGAACACTAGCATCCTATACTAAGCATTAGGATAGCATGTAAAGGTAACAACAGTAGTAGCAAGGACATGCTATGCATCAAAATAGGATTAACGAAAAGCAGTAACATGCTACACTACTCTAATGCAAGCAGTAAAGAGAAGAATAGGCGATATCTGGTGATCAGGGGGGAGGGGCTTGCCTAGTTGCTCTGGCAAGAAGGACGGGTCGTCAACACCGTAGTCGAACTGGGGGTCACCGGCAGCCTCGGGGTCTACCGAAAAGAAGTAACGGAGGGGGAACACAATAAATAACAGAAAAATCAAAGCATCACAAAGGATAACATGGAAATACACGGTGCTAGAGGTGACCTAACGCAGTAGAAGGTGATACCAGCAAAGGGTGAGAACATCTGGGAAAGTATTCCCGGTGTTTCGCGTTTTCGGATAAACGAACCGGAGGGGGAAAGTTTCGTGTTCACTATGCTAGGGATGTGTGGCAGACGAACAGGCCGCGTATTCAGATTCGTCTTGTCGTTCTGAGCAACTTTCATGTACAAAGTTTTTTCGTCCGAGTTACGGATTATTTTCTATGAATTTCTAAAGTTTTATTATTATTTTGAATATTATTAATTCGAATTTAAAAAGGAATTGGCTAGGTGCACACAGTAGCAGCTTAGTTTCAGTGGCTTACAAGTGGGGTCCAATGGTTGGGTTGACCTAGTCAAGGGTGACCAGTCAACAAGGAGTGTGGCCCAAATGTCATAGACTACACCTAATAATAGAAATAGGCCTACCCAATTAACTAAACTAATTAAGTACAAGGGCCCACTTGGCATATGATAGTTTAGCCCCTAATCTAACCTACTACTAATTAAATGGACCGGCCATTAGTCTAGCCGTGCCTCACGCCTGGGCATGCGCAGCCACGGCCTGAAGCACACGAGGCATCCAGGAGCAGCCACACAAGAGGCGTGCAAGCTGTGGGCATGGCGTGCACGCGAGGCATGCGTGGGAGGGCACGGGGCACGGTCGAGGTGGCCAAGGTGAGCGACACTGACAGGGCCTTGCGGCAGGGAGCAGAGCACCAACAGGGTGAGCAGCGGGGCAACAACAAAAGAGCAGCAACAAGCAGCCGCATGGAGCAGGAGCAGCGGCAAGAGGAGCTGGGTGCAGCGCGACAGACGGCTGCAGGCACAGGGGCGCGGCCACAGGCGGCCGGGTGCGCGCAGGGGGCGACAGGCAGCATCGTTCTAGAGCAGCAATAGCGCGGTCACGCATGGGAGCTTGAGCTCCGGCCACGGCGGCGCAGCGCGGGGACGGCCTCAACGGCGACAAATCGAAGCAGGGAGAGAGGGGATCCGGGAGGAGCTCACAGTGAGGCATAAGGCGTTCTCGGGAAGGCCGGCGACGGGTCGGAGTGGCGGTGGTTATGGCGGGATGCGGCGGTCGGAGGAAGAAGAGGAAGACCGCGTCGGCCACGCGGCTCCCCGGGCTGATGAGGCGCCCAGAACGGATGAAGACGATGGCAGTGGACCTCCAGGACGTACTCCCGCACACTGGAGGGGCCGGTGGACGCCTCAATGACGGAGATGCAGCGATGACCGTGAGTGATTTCGAGATCTAATTCGCGAAGAAGGGGAGGGGCCCGATGGGGGGAAAGAGGGGAGAATGGATGAGTGCGAGCTAGGGTTTCGGGGGGGGGGGGGGGGGGGGGGGGGGGGCACCCATATAGGGCCAGAGGGGCAACGTGGAGGGCATCCATGGCCATGGTGCCCTGGATGTGTGCCGCACATATGCTCCTGTAGGTGAGGTTGAAGGAGAGATAGATGGGCTAGGCCTGGGTAAATTGCTAGATGGGCCAAAGTGCACAGTAGATTTAGGCCCTCTTGTTTTCTCTTTTTCTTTAGCTAGACCTTTTCCTATTTATTTAATCTTTCAAATTGTTTTAGTTTTGTAAAACATATAGTTAGCACCTAAATTGGTAATAATAGTTATACCACTGCCACAATTAATTTTGTATGTAAAAAGTGGTTTGCAAGAATTTAATCATTTAAGAGACGTTTAAATAATTGTTTCAGCTCATGTTTTACTTATCTTAGAGCATTTAATTATTTTATAAAAAATGTGGTTTCTTCACCAAAATAATGTATGGATTATTTTCCGCAAACCAAACATTTTAGTTTTAATGTTAGAAAACTTTTGATGTTTGCCATTAACTCAAATATGAATTCGAATTGTTTTGAACTAACTCGAGATTAGCAATAGTAATCGTGGTGACATGGCATCATTAGCAGAGGTTACTGTAGCTTAATTATCCGGGCGTTACACGCACCAGGGAGCCCAGGCACGCCCTGGTGGGTTGTGCTCACCCAGGCCCACCTCCGGTGCCCATCTTCTGGTATACAAGTCATTTTGACCTAGAAAAAATAAGGAGAGGACTATCGGGATGGAGCGTCGCCGTCTCGAGGCGGAACTTGGGCAGGAGCACTTTTGCCCTCCGGCGGAGTGATTCCGCCGGGGGAACTTCCCTCCCGGAGGGGAAATCATCATCATCATCATCACCAACAACTCTCCCATCTTGGGGAGGGAAATCTTCATCAACATCTTCAACAACACCATCTCATCTCAAACCCTAGTTCATCTCTTGTGTCAATCTTGTTACTGGAACTATAGATTGGTGCTTGTGGGTGACTAGTAGTGTTGATTACATCTTGTAGTTGATTACTATATGGTTTATTTGGTGGAAGATTATATGTTCAGATCCAATATGCTATTTAATACCCCTCTGATCTTGAGCATGTTTATCATTTGTGAGTAGTTACTTTTGTTCTTGAGGTCACGGGAGAAATCATGTTGCAAGTAATCATGTGAACTTGATATGTGTTCGATATTTTGATAGTATGTATGTTGTGATTCCCTTAGTGGTGTTATGTGAATGTCAACTACATGACACTTCACCATATTTGGGCCTAAGGGAATGCATTGTGGAGTAGCAATTAGATGATGGGTTGCGAGAGTGACAGAAGCTTAAACCCTAGTATATGCGCTATTCTGTAAGGGACTGATTGGATCCAAAAGTTTAATGCTATGGTTAGAATTTATTATTAATACTTTTCTCATAGTTGCAGATGCTTGCGGGAGGGTTAATCATAAGTAGGAGGTTTGTTCAAGTAAGAGCAACACCTAAGCACCGGTCCACCCACATATCAAATTATCAAAGTACCGAACACGAATTAAACCAACATGATGAAAGTGACTAGATGAAAATCCCGTGTACCCTCAAGAATGCTTTGCTTATTATAAGAGACCCTTTTGGCTTGTCCTTTGCCTCAAAAGGATTGGGCTACCTTGCTGCACTTTTTCTATTATTATCGTTACTTGCTCGTTACAAATTATCTTTCTATCAAACTACTCTGCTACTTACAATTTCAACACTTGCAGGCATTACCTTGCTGAAAACCACTTGTCATTTCCTTCAGCTCCTCGTTGGGTTCGACACTCTTTGTCGGTGTCAAAACCGGTGGATCTCGGGTAGGGGGTCCCGAACTGTGCGTCTAAGGCGGATGGTAACAGGAGGCAGGGGACACGATGTTTACCCAGGTCCGGGCCCTCTTGATGGAGGTAATACCCTACGTCCTGCTTGATTGTTCTTGATGATATGAGTATTACAAGAGTTGACTACCACGAGATCGTAGAGGCTAAACCCTAGAATCTAGCCTATGGTATGATTGTATGTTTTCCTACGGACTAAACCCTCTGGTTTATATAGACACTGGAAGGGGCTAGGGTTACATAAAGTCGGTTATAAGGGAGGAGATTTACATATCCGTATCGCCTAGCTTGCCTTCCACGCCAAGGAGAGTCCCATCCAGACACGGGACGAAGTCTTCAATCTTGTATTTTCATAGTCCAACAGTCCGGCCAAAGGATATAGTCCGGCTGTCTGGAGACCCCCTAATCCAGGACTCCCTCAGTAGCCCCTGAACCAGGCTTCAATGACGATGAGTCTGGCGCGCAGTATGGTCTTCGGCATTGCAAGGCGGGTTCTTCTCCAAATCCTGAATATCTGCTAAGTAGTGTCCGGCTCCCATAAATGCTGGATTCCTTGGCTTCTGCGCGCAATAAGGGCCATCTTCCACGCATCGAGCGAATGCGAGGAGCTAGGGCGTTTTTACATTTGCCCCCTAGCCAGGTAAATGAATTGTCTATTAAAGAGAGGGGGATTCCTAGATCCAATCCACACCATCCTCCCACGGCGAGAATCCATCGGAGTGCGCTCAGAAAAAATCCATTCCATCATGGTCGACCACCGCAACTCCTCCTCCCACCTCCGCAGCCCTAAGCCCAGTGATTGGGAGAGGTGTTCTGTCCTGCACAGCCGATTAGTAGAGTTGCAGACCCAGGGATTTCTCCCTCCAGTGTATATGGTCCCCGTGCAAGCCGGGCTCGCCACCTATAATGGCGGGGAACAAGCGGAGAGCTTCCCCAATCCCTCTAAGGGGGAGCGGGTATGCCTTGTCCCTTACTTACTAAGGGGACTCGGATTTCCAATTCATCCGTTCCTCCGTGGGCTCCTGGAGTTTTACAGCCTCCAACTGCACAATTTCACCTCTGCTTCCATATTACACATCGCCGGTTATGTTGCCCTTTGTGAACTGTTTCTGGGCTGCGAGGCTCATTTGGAGCTGTGGAAAAGGTTATTTTGCCTTGTGCCCCGCACACAGAAGTGGTCACTTTATCAGGTGGGCGGAGCCGAAATATGGCGCATCGCCGAGACCAGATACCTGTCCGGTACTCCCAAGAAGACGTCCGAAGACTGGCCTTCAGAGTGGTTTTATATGGAGGACGTACCCCTTCCAGACCCTGTTCGACAGGGTCTTCCTGAGTTCAACAATACTCCTCTGTAGAAATTCCTAAGCTGGCGCCCACGGAGCCCCCAGGAGGAAGATAACGGAGAAGTCCTTTACCCGATGAACCGGATTAAAGCGCTGGCTCAATCAGGATTGACAATAATTGAGGTTATGTCGATATGCATAATGCGGGGAGTGCAACCACTTCAATATTGAGGGCACCCCTGTGGTGTTTTAACGGGGAAGATGATGCCACCCGTTGCGGGCGTAAGGGACCGGACTCCGCAGTTGCTTTAGCAAAAATTCTGTCCAAGTTATTCAAGGGAGAAGAAGAGGAGTTCATCCGTATCAAGCCACGGGATGGATTCTCCATGTACAACCCTCCAAGATGGGTAAGCTGTCACTCTTCACTCCCGACCTTCCCGCATTCTTCATCGTAAATACTCACCTTGCCGTTTCACGGCAGGAACTGCGAAAAGCTGTAAGGAAGGTTAACAGCCCACCTCCACAACCGGAGGACCCTGACCGGGCCCTCGATCCCGGACTTGAAGAGGATCCGGACATATTTGTGGAGCTGATAGACACGCAATTCTATCAATTGAGCTGTGATGACGCCATGGTGGCCATAACGGCCGACTACCCCGGACTGCTCCCTGCGTCGCACGTAAGAAAAACCAAGATCCCAACTCCAAAAATAGGATTCCCTTTTATGCACTTCACCTACCATACATATATGGTGTTTTATAGGGAAGGCATTCGGGACGCCATGCCGAACCCGCAGCAACTCGCCAACAAGAGGCACCAAGGCCGGGTAGGCCTAAAAGGAAGGCGGCCAGGACGGAGATGCCGGCGCAGAGGTATAACACAAAACCTCACTCCGTGGTTGTTGTCTTTCTCAAAATATAATGACGTCCATGTTTCTTAATAGAAAAAACACTCACTGGACTATATCCGGAGAGGCTGCTGATCACGCCTCTACCAGTTGGGCTCCAGGGCCGGACACAGAGGCGGAAGCCAACACAGGGCGAACGCCAGATGCTCCTCCTACAGAGGATGCGGATGGACTATCCGCTACAAATTCAGAAGTGGAGAGCGCCATAAATCACAGGCGTCGCCGGGCCATACTCCGTGACGCTTGTTTCTCCCCGGAGGCATTTGATGCCTTCAATTCCGGAGACGCGTACATCCGTGTTGCTCAAAATGGTCTAGCTAGAGCCACGGACCAGTATGTAAGGGATATACGGGTAAGCAAATCTGACGATTATATGTATCAGTAGCCCCTGAGACTTGAAATAGTTGACGCAACTGATTTAAGGATCATTATTTGTGCAGGTTCTTACAAAGAATAATTCCCAATTGTCTCAAGAGCTAGACGAGTGCAAGGCCCAGCTAGGGGCCGCTGTTGCCGCGTTGAAGGAGTCCAAGAAGGGTCCCCCTGGTAACACTTGTATCTATTGCAAAGAATACGGGTACCAGGTAGTATGTGACATGTATGCCCACCTAATAAATAGATGTTGCAGGTGGCCCCAGAGTGAATCCGGAGGCCGTGGAGGCGGATGCGGAACATGATGATCGACAGCGAAATGCTGGCGAGCGCGTGTTGACGCGTGTCAGGCAGGAGAAAAATGATCTCCAAGACGCCAATATCCGGCTGGGCGTGGAACTGAAAGATGTTCGAGCCTAGCTTGCGGACAACGTGAAGGAGAATAAACGGCTTCGGCGCGACATTTTTAGTAAGTGCCTGAACGAACTTTTTAAAGGAGTTCGACGAAGAAGCCGGCTAACAGCGTTATGTCTACAGCTATATTGACGGGTCGTCCCGCGGAGGAGATGCCCGGGTCTTCGGGTGATCTTCTACCAGAGCTCTCACAACTGCACGAGCAAGTTTGGCAGGTGATGTAGGGTATTGCCCAAGCCTGGTGGCCATCCGCGTCCCCGCTCGTAGGCTTCGGGGAGCTTATAGAGAAGCTCAAGGGAGTGCGGCGGCGCTTCCGATTATGGAAGATATCAGCCTGCCGACAGGGTGCAAGGGAAGCCTAGGCTATGGTGAAGACAGGATATACCAAAGCAGACCCAAACCACATGGCCGAGGTTGGACCTGTGGGGCCTAATGGGAAAGAGATCCCTATCAGTTTAGTGTATGATCAAGTAGAATTAGC
The DNA here is from genome assembly GCF_018294505.1 of Triticum aestivum. NCBI lineage: Eukaryota > Viridiplantae > Streptophyta > Magnoliopsida > Poales > Poaceae > Triticum > Triticum aestivum. The sequence goes on from NC_057809.1 coordinate 281,330,735, forward strand.
CGCAAAGTATTCCCAACAGGATTGTAGGCTAGACAGCCTGTTGGATGGCATAGAAGAAGAATTCAATCAGTCATAGTGACTATGTACTTCAAATGACATATGTAATGTCCCTAGCCGGATTGTAAATCATTTGTCATGGCGGACCTTTTCGCTTCGACCTCTGGACCCGATAGTCTGGAGTGTATCCGAATACCCTCTCAGTTATATAAGAACCGAGGTATGCATGGAAACCAGGCGTAGGGGTCATAAGTGCTTGAACAGACAAGTATCCAACTAGCTATGTTATATTATATGGATAGTAAGAAACATCTTCCAGGGAGAATAGTTCCATTAAGGGTTCCTTTCCCTGGGTACGCATGCCCTAATGTGCATGTCTGAACTGCGAGACGCAGGTTAAAAACATCTGGGGGCGTGTAGTAATTTAAATGAAAGTCGTCTTTTACTCACCGACCGAATGTTCCCTTAAGAACGCTAGATTTCGGCTTCACCCAGTCTGAGGTACACATCTGGCTGACCCGGCAGTAACAATCATAGAGGTGCTCACCTTATGCCCTAGCCGAATTTACGGGAACGTAGGGCATAAATACAAGAGCCAGGCAACCCAGCTTGGCCAAAACTTAAGTCATATCGATGCATATAATGGTGAAAAAGGTACATGCGGAAGAATAAAACATGTGCGGGGCATAAGGCCCGAAAAAAATAATTAGATTGAGCTTCTGTATAAGAATCCCCCAGGTATAATGAGCGTGGTTAGCGCGTCAAGATTGTGTAACCAAGACACAAGTTTAGCCCTTTAGGGCATTGGAGAGAAGAACAAAAAGAAAGAGAGAGAGAAAAAACAGATGCGCGAAAAATTGATGGAGTTAAGGAGACGAACATATTGTCCGGTGCTAGGTGTAGAATCTTCGGACTCTGGCTGCGTTCCATGGGTTTGTCTCGAGTCGATTGTCCGATGCATCCCGCAGACGGTACGCACCACCAGTCAGAACCTGGTCGATAATGAATGGACCTTCCCATTTGGGCTTGAGCTTGTTCTTTTTTTTCTCCGACAGGCGTAGAACTAGTTCGCCAACGTTATAGGTTTTGGCCCGCACTTCTCTGCTTTGATACCTGCGAGCCTGTTGCTGATAGAATGCGGAACGGGCTTTTGCTACATCGCGCTCCTCCTCCAGGGCATCCAAACTGTCCTGCCGATCGAGCTCGGCCTATCTTTCTTCGTACATGCGCACTCGAGGTGAGTCATGAATTATGTCGCAAGGCAGCACCGCCTCAGCGCCGTACACCATAAAAAACGGTGTGTATCCGGTAGTGCGATTCGGCGTGGTCCGCAACCCCCATTGTACGGAGTCAAGCTCCTCTTCTCAGTGCGTGTTTGATTCCTTTAAGGACAACACTAATCTGGGTTTAATTCTGCTCATGATAAGACCATTCGCTTGTTCGACTTGACCGTTAGTTTGCGGGTGATAGACAGAAGCATAATCGAGCTTGATGCCCATGTTGCTGCACCAAAGTTTCACTTCGTCGGCTGTAAAATTCGTGCCATTGTCAGTGATGATGCTATGGGGGACACCGTAACGATGTACAACCCCGGATATGAAGTCTATCACTGGTCCGGATTCAGCCGTCTTGACAGGTTTGGCTTCTATCCATTTGGTGAATTTATCCACCATGAACAGTAAGTATTTTTTCTTATGGGTTCCCCCTTTAAGGGGTCTGACCATATCAAGCCCCCAGACCGCAAAGGGCCAAGTAATGGGGATTGTTTGGAGAGCGGTAGGCGACATATGGCTTTGGTTTGCAAATAGTTGGCAACTGACACAATGCTGGACCAGATGCTGCGCATCTGCCCAGGCCGTCGGCCAATAAACACCTGTATGGAAGGCCTTGCTTTTATGGGACGTCACGGATGCACGCACGTATGATGTGCCCACTCTCATAATGCCTTTTTTTGCCAGCAAGTACATGTACGGATCAAGTATAATGATGCTAGAACAAGTAAAAGGAATGTCCTTACAATCAGATCAACTCTTCCTTTTCTCTATATCCTTTTCTTTCCTTCTTTCTCTGAATTAAATATGCATGGCGTGTGGATATCTTCCACCGAAATCTATTTCCTTTTTTATTCCTTTCTTTACAATTGAACACGTGACCTTTCAAACTCTCTCTTTATTTCTTTTTTTCACGTCTTTCCTTCACTTTTTTCGGCTGATCCAGTGTCTTTCCTTTCAAACTCCGACGTGGATGACTAGTATAGTTTCCAAACAAACTATGGAGTGCTGAATTTGTGGGAGCCAATATAAGGATGGATCTCGACTCTTTCTTTACTTCCTCTTTCCCGCTCTTTTTTTGCTGATCCAAAATTACCAAACTAGGAAGATTCGGTCTGATCTTTTCTCAAGTATAGCACACCACATCCCCCTTTCCTCTTTCTTTTGCGCTATCCTTACTTTCCAAGTATTAGAACACAACCGAATCCCACGTTGTGTGTAACTTTTTTTTTGGTTGCGGCTGATCCCTTCTTTACTTAGCAACGCAACTTTCCAAATAGACTAGTACTCCTTTTGGACCTTCCCCACGTGACGCAATAGGAAGGTGCTGTCGATCAGGTCCCAGTGCCAAACAAAAATATATTCTTCTCGCTCTTCTCCTTTGACCTCACCAAACTTACTTTTCTTGTTTACTTTATTTAGTCAACTCTCTCTCCAATCCAAGCACAATTACATTCCTCTTTTTTTCAAACTAACCAGATCAGAACTGTCCCACGGAATCTCCTTATTAAATCTGTTGAACAAAAATCTTACCTTCCTTTTTTATCACCAATCCAACGTGAGGTTAAATTCAAGGAAAAAGGGATTCCTTTATTCTAATGGACAGAACGTTCGCTGTTCTCCTTCCTCTATGATTGATCTGATCTTTTTTTCCAGATCTCTCTCTCTCTCTCTCTCAGAGATGAATCAAGCAACAAGATAAACCGAGAAGATGATTGCGACGAACGACGAAAGTGGATGGATGGTGGTGACGGTGGTGAACAAAATAAGTGGCAGCGGATGATGAAAATGAAGTGGATGATGGTAGTTGTGGAGACAGTGTGAACAAAATGTAACTAGAACTCAAAACTCTAAAAGACTAGACACTAAAACCAGCAATTCGACACACGATGCAACCAAGAATTCAACAAAACAAAAACTAAGTGGTAATGGCGAAAAGGCTCAGACTATCCTGGACATGGATGAAAGGATCTAATTTATTGGTGGCTTTTTCTTGGACTCTAGGTATGAAGAACAGATGCAATCTAGACTATGAAAAACTGTAAAATCTCACCGAGCAACCTAAAAACCGGTACCACTTGATAGAGGCGAGGATGTCCCAATCTTTCGATGAGATGATAACTACCGATTTGGTGGAGACGACTTTGACGATCCGACTACAAACGTGCAACGATGTTGCGCCTTAGCAATTGCTAAACCAACTCCGAGAGGTTATTGACCACACCGAAGCACGATCAACCTGACCACGAAGGTCTATTCCTGCAATCAATCGAAGAACAAGCAAGAATATGATTAAGCAATCTGAATATTGTGAATATGGATGAAGTATTGAGAAAAGTGGGGTTTCATAAGCGGTCTTGGTCTGGTCGTTGGATACAAACGAAGTACACGAAGTTGAAAGGATGGCTAACTTTTAACTAAATAAAACCAAGTCTAAACGATGCCTTAAGGGTTGTATATATAAGGGAAAAGAGAGGGGATTTCGTCCATCCTTGGCAAGGTGGGACTAAAACACCTCCGGAGTCATTTCCCCTACAATACGGACTCCAAAAATAGCCTAATAAGAGGTATTTCGAAATTACATGGGCTCGCCCAAAAATGAGGTGGCGCGGCACCTATAATAAGCTATGGACGAATTTTATGAACGAGCATCTTATATATTTCGTCCATCTTCTTATATGCCATCACGAACACTTCAAAGTGCGGAAATCTTCACTGGAAACTCCGTTCTTGTTCCCTTCACGCGTGCCTTCATCTCCATGCTTGATCATGCTCCAATGTTCATCCTTCTGGTCCATGCTAGGCCCTTCAACTATCATCAACACAAATGCATCCAAGTTAGGCAGCATCACATTCTCATGAACATTAGAAACATTACCAAGAAACGAAAGTACTTGATAATATAATTGGCGTGTGTGAGCTATAGTAATTGGTCCAATAGGTATAGTAGCAGTGGTTGTGGGTGTAACTGCAGTAGCCATGTCCTCATCACATCCGCAACTAGCAAATATCATTAAGGTAAAACCCAACCATAGCATTAAGTATCAAGTCCTCTTTACTCCTATACGCAACAACCCACTTACTCGGGTTTGTGTTTCTGTCACTCCCGCAACCCACTATAAACGAATCATTAACATATTGCAACACCCTACAGTGGGCATCCCTCACGCTTCGGTGACATGGAGGGCACCATAGGACAACACCAAAATAAAACATACAACTCAACCCAATCACGATCATCAATCAACCCATAGGACAAAATGGATCTACTCAAACATCATAGGATAATTGAAGGAAATATGCCCTAGAGGCAATAATAAAGTTGTTATTTATTTGCTTATATCATGATAAATGTTTATTATTCATGCTAGAATTGTATTAACCGGAAACTTGATACATGTGTGGATACATAAACAAAACACAATGTCCCAAGTAAGCCTCTACTAGACTAGCTCGTTAATCAAAGATGGTTAAGTTTCCTAACCATAGACATCTGTTGTCATTTGATGAACAGGATCACATCATTAGAAGAATGATGTGATGGACAAGACCCATCCGTTAGCTTAGCATAAAGATCATTAAGTTTTATTGCTATTGCTTTCTTCACGACTTATACATATTCCTTTGACTATGAGATTATGAAACTCCCGAATACCGGAGGAATACCTTGCGTGCTATCAAACATCACAACGTAACTAGGTGATTATAAAGATGCTCTACAGGTATCTCCGAAGGTGTTTGTTGGGTTGGCATAGATCGAGATTAGGATTTGTCACTCTGAGTATCGAAGAGGTGTCTTTGGGCCCTCTCGGTAATGCACATCAAAATAAGCCTTGCAAGCAATGTGACTAATGAGTTAGTTGCGGGATGATGCATTACGGAACGAGTAAAGAGACTTGCCGGTAACGAGATTGAACTAGGTATGAAGATACCGACGATCGAATCTCGGGCAAGTAACATACCGATGACAAAGGGAATAACGTATGTTGTCATTATGATACGACCGATAGAGATCTTCATAGAATATGTGGGACCGATATGAGCATCCAGGTTCCGCTGTTGGTTATTGACCGACGAGGTGTCTCAGTCATGTCTACATAGTTCTCGAACCCGTAGGGTCCGCATGCTTAACGTTCGATGACGATTTTGTATTATGTGAGTTATGTGATTTGGTGACCAAATGTTGTTCGGAGTCCCGGATGAGATCATGGACATGATGAGGAGTCTCAAAATGGTCGAGAGGTAAATATTCATATATAGGACAATAGTATTCAGACACCGAAAGTGTTCTGGGGGTACCGGGTACATGTCGGGTCACCAGAAGGGGTCCCGGGCAACCCCTGGCAAGCTATATGGGCCTAATGGGCCAAGAGTTGGACAAACCAGCCCCAAAAGGGGATAGTGCGCCCCCTATAGGCCTAATAGGAGGAGAAGGAAAGGAAGGGAAGGGAGAAGAAAAGGGGAGGATTCGTCCTCCCCCTGTCCTTTCCCTCCCCCCTCTCTTTCCTTCCCCCACCGATGGATATGGAAGGGGGGAGGTCGACTTGGAGGAGGCGCCCAAGTAGGATTACTCCTACTTGGCGCGCCCCTTGCAGCCCCTCTCCCTCTCCCACCTATATATATGTGGGGGGCCACCGCTAGAACACACAACATTGATTCCTAGCCGTGTGCGACGCCTCCCTCCACATTTTACGCCTCCGGTCATATTGTCGTAGTGCTTAGGCGAAGCCCTGTGCGGATCACATCACCATCACCGTCACCACGCCATCATGCTGACGAAACTCTCAATCGACACTTTGCTGGATCAAGAGTTCGAGGGACGTCATCTGCTACCTCTTGAGCATGCGTTGGTTTTCCCTTGAAGAGGAAAGGGTGATGCAACAAAGTAGCGTAAGTATTTCCCCCAGTTTTTGAGAACTGAGGTATCAATCCAGTAGGGGACTACACGCAAGTCACCTAGTACCTGCACAAACAAACAAGAACCTCGCAACCAACACAATAAAGGGGTTGTCAATCCCTTCACGGTCACTCACGAAAGTGAGATCTGATAGAGATAATAAGATAAATATTTTTGGTATTTTTGTGATATAGATTGGAAAATAAAGATTGAAAAATAAAAAGTAAACTAGAATTGTAGATTGGAAACTTATATGATGTAAAGTAGACCCGGGGGCCATATGTTTCATTAGTGGCTTCTCTCAAGATAGCATGTATTACGGTGGGTGAACAAATTACTGCCGAGCAATTGATAGAAAAGTGCATAGTTATGATGATATCTAAGGCAATGATCATGAATATAGGCTTCACGTCCGTGTCAAGTAGACCGAAATGATTCTGCATCTACTACTATTACTCCACACATCGACCGCTATCCAGCATGCATCTAGAGTATTAAGTTCATAAGAACGGAGTAACGCCTTAGGCAAGATGACATGATGTAGATGGATAAACTCAAGCAATATGATATAAACCCCATCTTTTTATCCTTGATGGCAACAATACAATACGTGTCATTTCCCTTTCTATCACTCGGATCGAGCACCGCAAGATTGAACCCAAAGATAAGCACTTCTCCCATTACAAGAAAGATCAATCTAGTAGGCCAAACCAAACTGATAATTCGAAGAGACCTGCAAAGATATCAAATCATGCATATAAAAATTCAGAGAAGAATCAAATAATATTCATAGATAATCAAGTTCATAAACCCACAATTCATCGGATCTCGGCAAACACACTACAAGAAGAGTTACATTGAATAGATCTCCAAGAAGATCGAGGAGAACTTTGTATTGAGATCCAAAGAGAGAGAAGAAGCCATCTAGTGAATAACTATGGACCCAAAGGTCTGTGGTAAACTACTCACACATCATCAGAGAGGCTATGGTGTTGATGTAGAAGCCCTCCGTGATCGAATCCCCCTCCGGCATATCATCGGAAAAGGCCCCAAGATGGGGTCTCACAGGTACAGAAGGTTGCGGCGGTGGAAAAGGTGTTTCGTGGCTCTCCCTGAAGGTTCCAGGGTATAAGAGTATATATAGGCGAAAGAAGTAGGTCGGTGGAGCTGCGAGGGGCCCACAAGGGTGGGGGCGCGCCTGGCCCCCCTAGGCGCGCCCTCCTACCACGTGGCCACCTTGCTGCTTCCTTGACGTCCACTCCAAGTCTCCTGGATCACGTTTGTTCCAAAAAAGATCCTCGCGAAGGTTTCATTCCATTTGGATTCCGTTTGATATTCCTTTTCTGCGAAACAATGAAATAGGCAAAAAAACAGCAATTTGCACTGGGCTTTCGGTTAACAGGTTAGTCCCAAAAATAATATAAAAAGGTATATTAAAGCCCATTAAACATCCAAAACAGAATATAATAGCATGGAACAATCAAAAATTATAGATATGTTGGAGATGTATCAAGCATCCCCAAGCTTAATTCCTGCTCGTCCTCAAGTAGGTAAATGATAAAAACGGAATTTTTGATGTGGAATGCTCCCTAACATAATTTTCAATGTAATTCTCTTTATTGTTGCATGAATGTTCAGATCCAAAAGATTCAAGATAAAAGTTTAATATTGACATAAAAATAGTAATACTTCAAGCATGCTAACCAAGCAATTATGTCTTATCAAAATAACATAGCCAAAGAAAGCTTATCCCTACAAAATCATATAGTTTGGCCATGCTTCATTTTCGTCACACAGAATGCTCCCCTCATGCATAACCCTGATGACAAGCCGAGCAATTGTTTCATACTTTTTAACGCGCTTCAGCCTTTTCAACCCTTATGCAATACATGAGCGCAAGCCATGGATATAGCACTATAGGTGGAATAGTATATGATGATGTGGGTTATGTGAGAAGACAAAAAGGAGAAAGTCTCACATTGACGCGGCTAATCAACAGGATATGGAGATGCCCATCAATTGATGTCAATGCGAGGAGTAGGGATTGCCATGCAACAGATGCACTAGAGCTATAAGTGTATGAAAGCTCATCTAAAGAAACTAAGTGGGTGTGCATCCAACTTGCTTGCTCACGAAGACCTAGGGCATTTTGAGGAAGCCCATCATTGGAATATACAAGCCAAGTTCTATAATGAAAAATTGCCACTAGTATATGAAAGTGACAAAATAAGAAACTCTTTATCATGAAGACCATGGTGCTATTTTGAAGCACAAGTGTGGAAAAAGGATAGTAACACTGTCCCTTCTCTCTTTTTCTCTCATTTTTTATTTGGGCTTCTTTGGCCTCTTTTTTTATTTGGGCTTCTTTGGCCTTTTTTTCTTTCCTCACATGGGACAATGCTCTAATAATGATGATCATCACACTTTTATTTACTCATAACTCAATGTTACAACTCGATACTAGAACAAAAATATGACTCTATGTGAATGCCTCCGGCGGTGTACCGGGATATGCGATGAATCAAGAGCGACATGTATGAAAGAATTATGAAAGTGTCTTTGCCACAAATACGATGTCAACTACATGATCATGCAAAGCAGTATGACAATGATGGAGCGTGTCATAATAAATGGAACGGTGGAAAGTTGCATGGCAATATATCTAGGAATGGCTATGGAAATGCCGTAATAGGTAGGTATGGTGGCTGTTTTGAGGAAGATATAAGGAGGCTTATGTGTGATAGAGCATATCGTATCATGGGGTTTGGATGCACCGGCGAAGTTTGCACCAACTCTCAAGGCGAGAAAGGGCAATGCACGGTACCGAAGAGGTTAGCAAATTGCGGAAAGGTAAGAGTGTGTATGATCCATGGACTCACATTAGTCATAAAGAACTCATATACTTATTGCAAAAGTTTATTAGCCCTCGAAGCAAAGTACTACTATGCATGACCCTAGAGGTATAGATTGGTAGGAAAATACCATTGCTCGTCCCCGACTGCCACTCATAAGGAAAGCACTCAAAGAACACCCCATGCTTCAAATTTGTCACACAACGTTTACCATACGTGCATGCTACGGGACTTGCCAACTTTAACACAAGTATTTTTCAATTTCATAATTAACCAACTAGCATGACTATAACATTACCACATTTATATCTCAAAACATCTATCAAGAATCATAGTATTCAATGCGCTCTATATGAAAGTTTTTTATCATACCCATCTTGAATGCCTATCATATTAGGACTAGTTTTATAGCCAAAGCAAATTACCATGCTATTCTAAAAGACTCAAAATAATATAAGTGAAGCGTGAGATATCAATAATTTCTACAAAATAAAACCACCACCGTGCTCTAAAAATATAAGTTAAGCACTAGAGCAAAATTATCTAGCTCAAAAGATATAAGTGAAGCACATAGAGTATTCTAATAAATTCTGATTCATGTGTGTTTCTCCCAAAAGGTGTGTACAGCAAGGATGATTGTGGTAAACTAAAAAGCAAAGACTCAAATCATACAAGACGCTCCAAGCAAAACACGAATCATGTGGTGAATAAAAATGTAGCCTCAAGTAAAGTTACCGATAGACGAAGACGAAAGAGGGGATGCCCTCCGGGGCATCCCCAAGCTTAGGATTTTGGTTGTCCTTGGATTTTACCTTGGGGTGCCTAGGTCATCCCCAAGCTTAGGCTCTTGCCACTCCAAGTTCCAAAATCCATCAAATTTTTACCCAAAAACTTGAAAACTTCACAACACAAAACTCAATAGAAAATCTCATGAGCTCCGTTAGTAAAAGAAAACAAATCACCACTTAAGGTACTGTAATGAACTAATTCTTCATTTATATTGGTGTGAAACCTACTGTATTCCAACTTCTCTATGGTTCATACCCCCCGATACTAGCCATAGATTCATCAAAATAAGCAAACAACACACGAAAAACAGAATCTGTCAAAAACAGAACATTCTGTAGTAATCTGTAGGTTTCGAATACTTCTGTAACTCCAAAAATTCTACAAAATTAGGAAGTCCTAAATAATTTGTATATTGATCTACTGCAGTTGTAATCAGTATTTTATCGCTCTCTGGTTAAAAATTAAAATTATTCTCGTGAGTGCATACTTTCTGTTTTTTTCAGCAAGGTCAAATAACAATCATCCAAGAAGATCCTAAAGGCTTTACTTGGCGCAAACACTGATTAAAACATAAAGACACAATCATAAGAGAGGCTAGATGATTTATTTATTACTAAATAGGAATAAAAAGCAAGGAACAAAAATAAAATTGGGTTGCCTCCCAACAAGCGCTATCGTTTAACGCCCCTAGCTAGCCATAAAAATAAGAATAGATCTAGGTATTGCCACCTTTGGCAGGCAATTCTTCAATTGAACACTTATAACCCTTAGGAGTTTCCTTCTTTTTATTAATGATCAAACTCCTAGGCAAGAAATCAAGAAATTCATTTGTAGCAAAGGGTTCCTTAATGATAGTGAAAAAGTTGGGGTGAACACTTATTGATTTGAGATCCACATTTTCCTTACTAGAAGGTTCACCCTTATTTTTAGGAACATACATATATTTGACAACTTTGGTAGTAGGAAGATTTGAAGTGTTTCTTACGGCAGAGAAGGCAGACCCTAAATTGGTAATGATATCCTCAAGTTTATCAATTCTAGTGGAAACTTGATCTATCTTTTCGTTAACTACGAGTTCTTTTTCTCAAAAAAATTTAGAGTAACTCCCACCTTAGATCCATATTAGGTAATTTGATTGTGGATATTTTTATCCAAATTCTCAATCAACTCTATAGTGGAAACTTTATTCTCGATAATTTCAAGCCTTTGCATCACATGCTCCAAAGTTAAAATAGTTCTATTGACCAAAAGAGGTGGTGGGCCAAACAAATCTAACATATCATTATAAGAATCAAAAGTGTGGCTACCCAAGAAATTTCCTCCGGTAATGGTATCAAGAATATATTTGTTCCAAGGAGTGATGCCTACATAAAAATTGCGAAGGAGAACGGAAGTAGATTGCTTCCTAGTGGATCTATTATGAGCATTGCAAATTCTATATCAAGCATCTTTTAGATTTTCTCCCTCCCTTTGTTTAAAATTAAGAACTTCATGATCGGGAGTACTAACAATGATAGAAGGACTAGCCATAACAGCAAAACAAATGATCTAACACAAGGAAACACGAGAAGCAAGCGAAAAGAGACGAACGGAAAAAAGGGCGAATAAAACGGCAAAGGTGAAGTGGGGGAGAGAAAACGAGAGGCAAATGGAAAATAATGTAATGAGAGGGATAAGAGTTTGTGATGGGTACTTGGTATGTCTTGGCTTGGCGTAGATCTCCCCGGCAATGGCGCTAGAAATGGCTAGTTGACGGGAGATCAAATCTTGACTTGACTTGGTGCAAATCTCCCCGGCAAGGGCGCCAGAAATCCTTCTTGCTACCTCTTGAGCATGCGTTGGTTTTCGCTTGAAGAGGAAAGGGTGATGCAGTAAAGTAGCATAAGTATTTCCCTCAGTTTTTGAGAACCAAGGTATCAATCCAGTAGGAGACTACACGCAAGTCACCTAGTACCTGCACAAACAAACAAGAACCTCGCAACCAATGCGATAAAGGGGTTGTCAATCCCTTCATGGTCACTTACGAAAGTGAGATCTGATAGAGATAATAAGATAAATATTTTTGATATTTTTGTGACATAGATTGGAAAATAAAGATTGCAAAATAAATAGTAAACTAGAATTGTAGATTGGCAACTTATATGATGTAAAGTAGACCCGAGGGCCATAGGTTTCACTAGTGGCTTCTCTCAAGATAGCATGTATTTCGGTGGGTGAACAAATTACTGCAGAGCAATTGATAGAAAAGCGCATAGTTATGATGATATCTAAGGCAATGATCATGAATATAGGCATCACGTCCGTGTTAAGTAGACTGAAATGATTCTGCATCTACTACTATTACTCCACACATCGACCGCTATCCAGCATGCATCTAGAGTATTAAGTTCATAAGAACGGAGTAACGCCTTAGGCAAGATGACATGATGTAGAGGGATAAACTCAAGCAATATGATATAAACCCCATCTTTTTATCCTCGATGGCAACAATACAATACATGTTGTTTCCCTTTCTGTCACTGGGATCGAGCACCACAGGATTGAACCCAAAGCTAAGCACTTCCCCATTGCAAGAAAGATCAATCTAGTAGGCCAAACCAAACTGATAATTCGAATAGACTTGCAAAGATACCAAATCATGCATATAAGAATTTAGAGATGAATCAAATAATATTCATAGATAATCAAGTTCATAAACCCACAATTCATCGGATCTCGGCAAACACACTGCAAAAAGAGTTACATCGAATAGTCTCCAAGAAAAGATCGAGGAGAACTTTGTATTGAGATCCAAAGAGAGAGAAGAATCCATCTAGCTAATAATTATGGACTCGAAGGTCCGTGGTAAACTACTCACACATCATCGGAGAGGCTATGGTGTTGATGTAGAAGCCCTCCGTGATCGAATCCCCCTCCGGCAGATCGCCGGAAAAGGCCCCAAGATGGGATCTCACGGGTACAGATGGTTGCGGTGGTGGAAAAGGTGTTTCGTGGCTCTCCCCGAAGGTTCCAGGGTATAAGAGTATATATAGGCGAAAGAAGTAGGTCGGTGGAGCTGCGAGGGGCTCACGAGGGTGTGGGACGCGCCCTCCTACCTCGTGGCCGCCTCGCTGCTTACTTGACGTCCACTCTAAGTCTCCTGGATCACGTTTGTTCCAAAAAAGATCCTCGCGAAGGTTTCATTCCGTTTGGATTCCGTTTGATATTCCTTTTCTACGAAACACTAAAATAGGCAAAAAAACAACAATTCGCACTAGGCTTTCAGTTAATAGGTTAGTCCCAAAAATAATATAAAAAGGTATATTAAAGCCCATTAAACATCCAAAACAGATAATATAATAGGATGGAACAATAAAAAATTATAGATACGTTGGAGACGTATCATCATCGAGCTGAACGCGTGTAGAACTCGGAGGTGCCGTACGTTTGGTGCTTGATCGGTCGGAATGAGAAGAAGTTCGACTACATCAACCGCATTGTCAAACTTCAGCTTTCGGTCTACGAGGGTATGTGGACACTCTCCCCCTCTCGTTGCTATGCATCTCCTAGATAGATCTTGCGTGAGCGTAGGATTTTATTTTGAAATTGCACGCTACGTTCCCCAACAGTGGCATCTGAGCCAGGTCTATGCGTAGACGATATGCACGAGTAGAACACAAAGAGTTGTGGGCGGTGATCATCATACTGCTTACCACCAATGTCTTATTTTGATTCGGCGGTATTGTTGGATGAAGCGGCCCAGACCAACCTTACATGACCACGTTCATGAGACCGGTTCCACCGACAACATGCAACTAGTTTTGCATAAAGGTGGCTGGCGGGCACTATAGGAATCATGCACTTTGCCATCTGCCATGGCTGACGACAAAAGCATGCCTGGCGGACGGCAAAGGCCTTTGCTGTCCGCTAGTAGACGACAATAGGTCTGGCTGAATAGGCTACGGCAAAGGGCTCTTTGCCATCTGCTGGCGGACGGCAAAGGTGAAATGGTCTTTGCCGTCCACCAGCAGACGGAAAAGGACCTGGAGGGTACACGTGGCAGCTTATGGCCATTAGGGGGTTAATGTTGTGCTTTGCTGTCTGCTGGCTGATTGCAAAGACCATTGCACCTTTGCCATCTGCCAGCGGATGATAAAGTAACCAAATAGGCCAGCCCCCAGGTACTGCCACGTGGTATGCTATGCCGTCCGCTGGCAGATGGCAAAGGTGCAACGGTCTTTGCCATCTGCCAGCGGATGGCAAAGTAACCAAATAGGCCAGCCAGTGCCCCCAGGTTGCACAGGTAGCTGCCACGTGGTAGCTTTGCCGTCTGCCAGCTGACGACAAAGAGCTTGTATAGCCCCTGTTTTTTCTTAAATTCATTCAATTTCAACACACATGTTTCAACACACAAATTTCACAGCACACATATGACATATCCAACACACAAGTATCATCATACATACATAACCAACACATAGTTCCATCCATACATATTACAATAGTTTCACATTGTTCATCCAACACCTATCCATCCATCCATATAACAAGTTCCACATTGTTCATCGATTCAAAAGAAAAGCAGAAAGGGAAAAGAAGCACTGATATAGGATGAAATCCTAGAGGGGGATCTTTTCACACTTGGAGGGGGAAAAGGGCAAACTCTCAAGAACACAAAGAGGAAATCAGTCAAACAATTCCCCAATTACACATCCACTAGAACAGCAATACAAGATCCACAAGTCACAAACACAATCAAAGGAAAGATACAATGGCAAAGTTCTTCCCACTCCTAGGAGATGAGGTCTTGAAGATAGTCTTCTCCTAGAGGAGGTCTTGAAATCCACTAGGATTCTTCCCAAAGGGGCCTTGATTCCACAAGTGGGAAGGTAGAAGGAGCAAAGCTCACAAATATCTCATCTCATACTTTGCTAACCCTAAACATAGCCCTAGGTACGGTTTATATAGTCTTGGGGTCGAAGTAGATGAAGAGGGGCTCGGATTGGGGATCACAGTCGTCCATCCCGGGAGGCCCGTGCGCACGGGGTAAGTTGGGCCCGTGCGCACGGGGGTCCCGTGGGCACAGTACAGGCCCGTGCGCACGGGGTGCTCCAGCGTCAACTTCCTGGGTAGTCCGTGGGCACGGGGTCTCGGGGGCCCGTGCGCACGGGGTCACCTGGGACTTCCGGTTTTGCTGCTGTTGCACTCCGTCTTGGTCCGCGTGGCCTTTGGGTGGTTCCTCTTCTCCTTGGGGGTGCTCCTGAGCCTCTTGGTGGTGTTCCTCTTCGTACCTAATGAGACATAGCGTATCTTGGTGAGGTAGCAACAATGTTCCATTCGTATCCATATGCAAGCAAAGTAGGAAGGAGTTCGCCTCGGTTTCCAAAGCGCATGCTCTAGCTCTTGTCATAGGTCCACGTGGGGCTTGATGTGTCGGTGTAGAGTCCATGGGGATGATGGAAGGATGCTCCGCATCAAGCACTACATCCATGCAAGCTTCCGTGAAGTAAATGAAATCTGCAAAATGGGAAACAAGAAAGTTAGAACAAGAAGGCTAGAAGAAGAAGAAGAAAATGAAGAATAAGAGGAATAAGAAGTAATCATACTTAGGTAAAATGGAGCTAACCTAGCTAATTATGCCATTTTGGAGCGAACTAAGCATATTATGCCATTTTTGATATAAAGCAGCTAAGTATAGGTCATTATTGAGCTAACCTAGGTAACTAAGCATATTAGAGCTAACTTAGAGCTACCTTAGGTCATTTTGGAGGAGAAGAAGAAGAAGAAGAAGACTAGAAGAAGAAGGATTTTACCCTTTTCCTTTTCCTTCTCATTCTTCTTCTTTTATTCTTTCTTTTTCTTCTCTTTCTTCTTCTATTCTTTCTTTTTCTCTTCCTCCTTGTTTTTCTTCTTCTTATTCCTTATTTTTGTCATTTTAGAGCTTACATAGGTAATTATGCCATTTTTAGCTAACTAAGCTTATTATGTCAATTTGGAGGAAAATAATGTAAGTATAGGTCATTTTTGTGCTAACATAAGTAATTATGCCATTTTTGATCCAACACAGGTAAAATGGTTCATTTTGGAGCTAACCTAGCTAAAATGGATCATATATGAGCTAACCTAGGTAAACTTGGTCATTTTGGAGCTAACCTAGGTAAAATGGATCATATTGGAGCTAACGTAGGTAAAATGGGTCATTTTGGAGCTAACTTAACTAATTATGCCATTTTTGAGTTAACTAAGCATATTATGCCATTTTTGACAGAAGTAAGCTAAGTATAGGTCTTTATTGAGCAAAACTAGGTAACTAAGCATATTAGAGATAACATAGCATATTAGAGCTAACTTAGGTCATTTCGGAGGAAACAAAGCTAAGTATAGATCATTTTGGAGACCTGACATAGTTCACTCCTTCTCCTTCAACATCCTAATGCGCTTAGAGCGGCGAGGCAGTGGGATGTACTCTTCTACCACAATTGGCATGGTCATGTCGACCGGCTGTGGGATCGCTGGTGCCACCACCATCGCGAGGTCATTGTCAGGCACCGCCACCATCGCGAGGCCATCTTCGGGTAGCACCATCGCTAGGTCATCCTTATCCACCACCATCTCTTGCCCATCGCTAGCCACCACCATCGCGAGGTCATCGTCAGACAGAATAGGCTGCACCTCCTCATCCCCACTCTGCTCCTCTTCTTTCCCACTCCATTCCGGATCATCCTCACTGCTGCTTTCGCTATAGCCAGACTTGTTGCTCCTTTTCCTATATCCAGAGTCGCTGCCGCTACTCCGATTGCCTGACCAAATGCAACAATGTTTTTTAACAATCAGTGTGAGACAAAGCCAAATGGAGAGGAAGAAGAGGCAGAGCGTACTGGCATCGTCGTCGTCTTGGTAGCGCATGCGACACATAGTCGTGTTGAACACCTTCACAGTGAGCATGGCGTCGCCGTCGTACCTGAAGACAAGGAAGTACCCGTGCCTCAGGTCGTAGGCATAGACGAACTGCTCCCAGCCACGACACAGGTACAGGTGGTCGTTCCTGATCACCACCTCCACGTCCCAAAGCCTGCGAAGCCCGCTGCCGGCCTATTGCAGCTTCACATTCTTTGGCTGATGGCCGTCCAACATCTCCATAAAAGTGTCAGGCAGCCTCTGCAATATGGGTCAAGGAGTGATGTACCAAACAACAGAGTTATGATAAAGAGATGGGTGAAGGGGAGATCTCTCCTTTTATATACATGCCTCTTGGAGGAATTCTCAAGTATGATCGTGAAGAACTCGAAACCTTCCAAGTCGTACTCCAGTGTGACAGAGCGTAGCCTGTGGTGGCGGCTCCCCCCATCTCTGATAAGCAGCACAAGAGACCAATTAGTATCTAGAACCATATCTATAAACACAGCTAGCTAGAACCATATCTATCAACCGTATCATATTTGATTAATGGACAGAGTTGGAATAGAGCTAAGTTTTTAGACATGAAAGAAAACTAAGAAAAAAAGCAATTCACTTGTGCTCAACAACATCAACAACACTTAATTAATTTGGTAGGTTAGTTGGCAATGGCAATTGGCACCCTTCAAAACTAGGGATTTCTTTGACATGAAAGAAAACTGAAAATAGGGAAAAAATACATACTCTCTTGATTAATGCATGCTGGGGTAAGACAATAGGTAATTCTAGTAGTGTATGGATGGCGGAAGGGTTCATAAGAAACATGGGTCAAGGGCTGATATTGAAGATGTTGGTCAGGAAATCTTTAATGAACTATTGTCGATCTCATTTCTTCAACCAGGAGACCTAGACTTCCTCCTAGACTACTTTGGCAAGGACTACTATATACTTCATGATCTGCTGTGATTTAGCAGGGATAGTAGCTGGAAGTAACTGCTTCAAAATTGACAATAATATGAGGCTGAAAGGAGAAGGCTGGACAAGAGATGTTCCTAGAGACGTTCGCCATCTTTTTGTTGAGAATTATGATGCAACATTGATTACTTGGAAGATTCTTGAATTGGGAAATTACATACTCTCATCATTAATGTTGTTAAATGGAATACATCGATTGAGGAAAAAGTCATCAAGAGTATACTCAAGAGGCTGGTGAAACTAAGGGTACTAGCAATTGCTTTTAGTAGGGGATTTGGTGTATCTATTTATAAACAAGATATGCTATCAGTCCCATAATCTATCGGTTAATTAAAGCATCTACGGTATCTTCCTTTCTGTACTAGTTTTAAATGCAGAGTAATTTTACCAAACACACCAAAGCAACTTTACCAGATGCAGCAGCTAGATTTTGATCTTATAAACTTGCGGCATGTATTCAGCGGTTCCGTATCAGAAATTTCGACCATTAGTAG
This sequence comes from Triticum aestivum, assembly GCF_018294505.1. NCBI lineage: Eukaryota > Viridiplantae > Streptophyta > Magnoliopsida > Poales > Poaceae > Triticum > Triticum aestivum. Next base: position 281,348,886 of record NC_057809.1, read on the forward strand.
GCTTGTCTCACTTCAAACATTCCCGGAATTCATATGAGGATCACAGAATGACACAATCACTAGGCCTACCAATCACTTCAACTAAACCTAAAGTAAACTAAAGTAAACCTAAACTAAACCAAACCTAAAGTAAACCTAAACTAAATTTAAAAAAATAGAAACAAAAACAGAAAAAATACAAGAGGTCTCACCAGAGCCAAGGGCGCCGGAGCGGCGGGGCGGTCGCGGGGGTGGAGGAGGGGGCGCCGGAGCGGCGGGCCGGCCGCGGTGGTGGAGGAGAGGGGCACCGGGGCGGCCGGGTGGAGGAGGGGGCACTGGAGCGGCGGGGTGGCAGCGGTGTTGGAGGAGAGGGGCGCCGGGGCCGCCGGGGTGGAGGAGGGGTCGCCACGGCAACGGGGGTGGCATGGGGCGGCGGCGGCGCGACGACGGGGATGGCGCGGGGTGGAGGAGGGGGTCGCCGGGGCGGCGGGGGCGGCGAGGTGACAGGGGTGGCGCGGGGCGGCGACGACACGAGGGTGAGGTGGCGCGGGGCGAAGAGAGAGGGGACAGAGAGATGGGGCGCGTGCGTCGTTGGCATCTTAGTTAGGGCACTTTCTTTGCCTTCTGCTAGCAGGCGGCGAAGAGCCTAGCTAACGGATGTTAGTTTGGCCACTTTCTTTGCCGTCAGCTAGTGGACGACAAAGAAAGTGTCCGTTAGGTGGTTCTCGCTAGTGGGCCACCCTCACTCTTTTTCGTTTGCTAGCAGACGACAAAGTTTCTACCGTCAGCTAGCGAACGACAAAGAGCAGGCTGATGGCAAACACCTTCTTTGCCGTCCGCTCTTTCTTTGCTGTCATCTTTCTAAATGTTGATGGCAAAGATCTCCTTTGCCGCCAGCTAGCAGATGACAAAGAACAAGCTGACAACAAATATCCTGATTCCAGTAGTGGGGTGTCTGTTTCTCCAACTTCAGTTGAATCGAATTTGACTGAGTCCGGTTCTTGTTGAAGGTTAAAACAACAAACTTGATAAATCACCATTGTAGTTTTGATGCGTAGGTAAGAACGGTTCTTGCTAGAAGCTCGTAGCAGCCACGTAAAACTTGCAACAACAAAGTAGAGGACGTCTAAGTTGTTTTTGCAGGGCATGTTGTGATGTGATATGGTCAAGATATGATATGATAAACGTTATTGTATGAGATGATCATGTTTTGTAGAAGTCACTAGCAACCGGCAGGAGCCTTATGGTTGTCTCTTTATTGTATGAAATGCAAACGCCATGTAATTGCTTTACTTTATCACTATGCGTTAGCAATAGTTGTAGAAGCAATAGTTGGCGAGATGACCACGACGTTACGATGGAGATCAAGGTGTCAAGCCGGTGGCGATGGAGATCATGATGGTGCTTTGGAGATGGAGAACAAAGGACACAAGATGATGATGGCCATATCATGTCACATATTTTGATTGCATGTGATGTTTATCTTTTATGCATCTTATTTTGCTTAGTACGGTGGTAGCATTATAAGATGACCCCCTACTAAAATTTCAAGGTATATGTGTTCTCCCTGAGTATGCACCATTGCGACAGTTCGTCGTGCTGAGAAACCATGTGATGATCGGGTGTGATAGGCTCTATGTTCACATACAATGGATGCAAGACAGTTTTGCACATGCGGAATACTCGGGTTAAACTTGATGAGCCTGGCATGTATAGACATGGCCTCAGAACACTGGAGACTGAAAGGTCGAACGTGAATCATATAGTAGATATGATCAACATAGAGATGTTCACCATTGAAGACTACTCCATCTCACATGATGATCGGACATGGTTTAGTTGATTTGGATCACGTAATCATTTAGATAACTCGAGGTATGTCAATCTAAGTGGGAGTTCTTAAGTAATATGACTAATTGAACTTAATTTATCATGAACTTAGTCCTGATCGTATTTGCATATCTATGTTGTAGATAAATAGCTCACATTGTAGCTCCCCTATGTTTTTGATATGTTCCTAGAGCAAACTAAGTTGAAAGATGATAGTAGCAATGATACAGACTAGGTCTGTGATCTGAGGATTATCCTCATTGCTGCACAGAAGAATTATGTCATTGATGCACCGCTAGGTAACAGACCTGTTGCAGGAGCAGATGCAGACGTTATGAACGTTTGACAAAGCTCGGCATGATGACTACTTGATAGTTTAGTGCACCATGCTTTACGGCTTAGAACCGGGACTTCAAAAATGTTTTGAGCGCCATGGAGCATATGAGATATTCCAAGAGCTGAAAAATGATATTTAAGACTCATGCCTGTGTTAAGAGGTATGAGACCTCTAACAAGTACTTTGCCTACAAGATGGAGGAGAATAGCTCAGCTAGTGAGCATGTGCTCAGAATGTCGGGGTACTACAATCACTTGAATCAAGTGGGAGTTAATCTTCTAGATAAGGTAGTGCTTGACAAAGTTCTCTAGTCACTATCACCAAGCTACTAGAACTTCGTGATGAACTATAATATGCAAGGGATAACGAAAATGATTCCCGAGCTCTTCGCACGCTGAAATCGGCGAAGGTAGAAATCAAGAAAGAGCGTCAACTGTTGATGGTTAACAAGACCACTAGTTTCAATAAAAAGGGCAAAGGGAAATAAAGGTAACTTCAAGAAGAATAGCCAGCAAGTTGTCACTCCCGTGAAGAAGCCCAAAGCTAGACCTAAGCCCGAAACTGAGTGCTTCTACTACAAAAGGGAATGGTCACTGGAAATGGAACTACCCCAAATACTTGGCGGATAAGAAGGATGGCAAAGTGAACAAAGGTATATTTGATATACATGTTGTTGATGTGTACTTTACTAGTGTTCATAGTAGCCCTGGGTATTTGATACCGGTTCAGTTGCTAAGATTTGTAACTTGAAACAGGAGTTGCAAAATGAACATATACTGGTTAAGGGCGAGGTGATGATGTGTGTTGGAAGTGATTCCAAGGTTGATAAGATCACCATCGCACACTCCCTTTACCTTCGGGATTAGTGTTAAACCTAAAATAAATGTCATTTGGTGTTTGCGTTGAGCATGAGTATGATTGGATCATGTTTATTGCAATACAATTATTCATATAAGTCAAAGAATAATTGCTATTCTATTTACATGAATAAAACCTTCTATGGTCATACACTCAATATGAATGGTTTATTGAATCTTGATCATAGTGATACACATAATCATAATATTGATGCCAAAAGATGCAAAGTTGATAATGATAGTGCAACATATTTGTGGCACTGCCATCTAGGTCATATTGGTGTAAAGCGCATGAAGACCTCCATACAGATGGACTTTTGGGATCACATGATTATGAATCATTTGATGCTTGCGAACCATGCCTCATGGGAAAGATGACTAAGACTCCATTCTCCGGAACAATGGAGTGAGCCGCTAACTTATTGGAAGTAATACATACCGATGTATGCGGTCTAATAAGTGTTGAGGCTCGCGATGGGTATCGTTATTTTCCGACCTTCACAGATGATTTGAGCAGATATGGGTATATCTACTTGATGAAACACAAGTCTGAAACATTTGAAAAGTTCAAAGAATTTTAGAGTGAAGTGGAGAATCATCGTAACAAGAAAATAAAGTTTCTACGATCTGATCACGGAGGCGAATATTTGAGTTACAAGTTTGTCCTTCATTTAAAACAATGTGGAATAGTTTCACAACTCACGCCACCTGGAACACCAAGGCATAATGGTGTGTCCGAACGTCGTAACCGTACTATTAGATATGGTGCGATTTACGATGTCTCTTACTGATTTACCACTATCGTTTTGGGGTTATGCATTAGAGACAGTTGCATTCATGATAAATAGGGCACCGTCTAGATCCGTTGAGATGAGACCATATGAACTATGGTTTGTCAAGAAACCTAAGCTGTCATTTCTTAAAGTTTGGACTCGCGATGCTTATGTGAAAAAGTTTTAGCCTGATAAGCTCGAACCCAAATTGGAGAAGTGCGCCTTCATAGGATACCCAAAATAAAATGTTGGGTACACCTTCTATCATGGATCCGAAGGAAAGATTTTTGCTGCTAAGAATGGATCCTTTCTAGAGAAGGAGTTTCTCTCGAAAGAATTGAGTGGGAGGAAGGTAGAACTTGATGAGGTAACTGTACCTTCTCTTAAACTGGAAAGTAGTTCATCACAGTAAACCATTCCCATGATGCCTACACCAACTAGAGAGGAAGCTAATGATAATGATCATGAAACTTCATATCAAGTTACTACCGAACCTCGTAGGTCAACCAACACACGTTCCGCATCAGAGTGGTACGGTAATCCTGTTCTAGAAGTCATGTTACTAGACCATGACGAACCTACAAACTATGAGGAAGTGATGATGAACCCAGATTCTGACAAATGGCTTGAGGCCATGAAATATGAGATAGGATCCATGCATGAGAACAAAGTGTGTACTTTGGTTGACTTGTCTGATGATCGGCAAGCCATTGAAAATAAATGGATCTTCAAGAGGAAGACAGACACTGATGGTAGCATTACTATCTAAAAAGCTCGACTTGTCGCAAAAGGTTTTCGACAAGTTCAAGGTGTTGACTACAATGAGATTTCCTCACTCGTAGTGATGCTTAAGTCTATCTGAATCATGTTCGCAATTGCCGCATTTTATGAAATCTAGCAAAGGGATGTCAAAACTAGATTCCTTAATGGATTTCTTAAAGAAGAGTTGTATATGATGCAACCAAAAGGTTTTGTCGATCCTAAAGGTGCTAACAAAGTGTGCAAACTCCAGCGATCCATCTATGGACTGGTGCAAGCATCTTGGAGTTGGAATATACACTTTGATAAGATGATCAAAACATATGGTTTTATATAAACTTATAGTGAATCCTATATTTACAAGAAAGTGAGTGGGAGCTCTGTAGTATTTCTGATATTATATGTGGATGACATATTATTGATTGGAAATGATATAGAATTTCTGGATAGCGTAAAAGGATACTTGAATAAGAGTTTTTCAATGAAAGACGTTGGTGAAGCTGCTTACATATTGGGCATCAAGATCTATAGAGATAGATCAAGATGCTTGATAAGACTTTCAATGAGTACATACCTTGACAAGATTTTGATGGAGTTCAAAATGGATTAGTCAAAGAAGGAGTTCTTGCTTGTATTGTAAGGTGTGAAGTTGAGCAAAGACTCAAAACCCGACCACGACAGAAGATAGAGAGAGAATGAAAGTCATTCCCTATGCCTCAGCCATAGGTTCTAGAAAGTATGCCATGTTGTGTACCAGACCTATTGTGTACCTTGCAATTAGTTTGACAAGGAGGTACAATAGTGATCCAGGAGTAGATCACTGACAGCGGTCAAAATTATCCTTTGATTACTAAGGAAATATTTCTCGGTTATGGAGGTGATAAAGAGTTCATCGTAAAGAGTTATGTCGATGCAAGCTTTGACACCGATCTGAATGACTCTAAGTCTTGATCTGGATACATATTGAAATGGGAGCAATAAGCTAGAGTAGCTCCATGCAGAGCATTGTAAACATAGAAATTTGCAAAATACATACGGATCTAAATGTGGCAGAGCCGTTGACTAAAAATTCTCTCAAAAGCAAACCATGATCACACCTTAGTACTCTAGGTGTTAATCACATAGCGATGCGAACTAGATTATTGACACTAGTAAACCCTTTGAGTGTTGGTCACATGGCGATGTGATCTACAGGTGTTAATCACATAAAGATGTGAACTATTGGTGTTAAATCACATGATGATGTGAACTAGATTATTGACTCTAGTGCAAGTGGGAGACTGAAGGAAATATGCCCTAGAGGCAATAATAAAGTTGTTATTTATTTCCTTATATCATGATAAATGTTTATTATTCATGCTAGAATTGTATTAACCGGAAACTTGATACATGAGTGGATACATAGACAAAACACAGTGTCCCTAGTAAGCCTCTACTAGACTAGCTCGTTAATCAAAGATGGTTAAGTTTCCTAACCATAGACATCTGTTGTCATTTGATGAACGGGATCACATCATTAGGAGAATGATGTGATGGACAAGACCCATCCGTTAGCTTAGCATAAAGATCGTTAAGTTTTATTGCTATTGCTTTCTTCACGACTTATACATATTCCTTTGACTATGAGATTATGCAACTCCCGAATACCGGAGGAATACCTTGTGTGCTATCAAACGTCACAATGTAACTGGGTGATTATAAAGTTGCTCTACAGGTATCTCTGAAGGTGTTTGTTGGGTTGACATAGATCGAGATTTGGATTTGTCACTCCGAGTATCGGAGAGGTATCTCTGGGCCCTCTCGGTAATGCACATCATAATAAGCCTTGCAAGCAATGTGACTAATGAGTTAGTTGCGGGATGATGCATTACAGAAGGAGTAAAGAGACTTGCCGGCAATGAGATTGAACTAGGTATGAAGATACCAACAATCGAATCTCTGGCAAGTAACATACCGATGACAAAGGGAATAACTTATGTTGTCATTACGGTATGACCGATAAAGATATTCGTAGAATATGTGGGAACCGATATGAGCATCCATGTTCCACTGTTGGTTATTGACCGGAGAGGTGTCTCGGTCATGTCTACATAGTTCTCGAACCTGTAGGGTCTGCATGCTTAACGTTCGATGGCGATTTTGTATTATACGAGTTATGTGATTTGGTGACTGAGTGTTGTTCGGAGTCCCAGATGAGATCACGAACATGACGGCGAGTCTCAAAATGGTCGAGAGGTAAATATTCATATATAGGGCGATATTATTCGGACACCAGAAGTGTTCTGGGGGTACCGGGTACATATCGGGTCATTGGAAGGGGTTCCGGGCAACCCCCGACAAGCTATATGGGCCTAATGGGCCAAGAGTTGGACAGACCAGCCCCAAAAGGGGCTGGTGTGCCCCCCATAGGACGAATAGGAGGAGAATGAAAGGAAGGGAAGGGAGAAGGAAAGGGGAGGATTTGGCCTCCCCCCTCTCTTTCCTTCCCCCTCCGATGGATATGGAAGGGGGGAGGCCGACTTGGAGGAGGCGCCCAAGTAGGATTACTCCTACTTGGGGTGCCCCTTGCAGCCGATCTCCCTCTCCTTCCACAGTTTACGCCTCCGGTCATATTGTCGTAGTGCTTAGGCGAAGCCCTGCACGGATCACATCACCATCACCGTCACCACGCCGTCATGCTGATGAAACTCTCCCTCGGCACTTTGCTGGATCAAGAGTTCGAGGGACGTCATCGAGCTGAACGTGTGCAGAACTCGGAGGTGCCCTATGTTCGGTGCTTGATTGGTTATAATGAGAATAAGTTCGAGTACATCAACTGCGTTATCAAATGCTTCCGCTTTCGGTCTACGAGGGTACGTGGACACTCTCTGCCCCTCTCATTGCTATGCATCTCCTATATAGATCTTGCGTGAGCGTAGGAATTTTTTTGAAATTGCGTGCTACGTTCCCCAACAATAACCACATATCATTGGATAATAATATATAGTGTTGAGCACCATGTTTAAGTAGAGATTACAGCGGGGAGAAGAGGTGTTCGCCGCTGCATAGAGGGGATAGAGTTGGTGATGACGGTGGCGAAGTTGTTGGTGTAGATCGTCGTCACGGTGATGGCCCCGACGGCATTTAGGCGCCACCGGGAGAGAGGGAGAGAGAGCCCCCTCCTCCTTCTTCTTATTCCTTGACCTCCCCCTTGATGGGAGGATGGTTTCCCCTCTGGTCTACGGCCTCCATGGTAGCGAAGGGGCGAGAGCCCCTCCGAGATTGGATCTCTCTCTCTGTTTCTCTTCTGTTTTGCGTTCCTGTTTTCTAGCCTTTGACCGTTACTGAAATTCCTGGAGATCCGTAACTCCAATTGGGCTGAAATTTTAACACGATTTTCTACCGGATATTATATTTATTGCGGCAAAAGAAGGGCACCAACCACCTTGCATGGGCCCCACAAGCCCGTTGGCCGCGCCCAGGGTAGGAGGGCGCGCCTCTGAGCTTGTGGGCCCCTCGGGCATCGTCTCGCGTTAATTTTTTTCTTCCAAAAACCACAAATATTCCAAAATAAATATCCTTAAATTTTATCGCGTTTGGACTTCATTTGGTATGGATATTCTGTGAAACAAAAGACATGCAACAAACAGGAAATGACACTGGGCATTGGATCAATATGTTAGTCCCAAAAATAATATAAAATGTTGCCCAAAGTAGATGAAAGTTGTAGAATATTGGCATGAAACAATCAAAATTATAGATACGTCAGAGACGTATCACCTCCCTGGTGGAGGAGGTGTCGTCCTCGCATGCACCCGCATCTCCATCGGCGGGGGGAGCATAGGAACCGCCGGCCATGCCTTCTCCCTCACATGTAACAGCCCGAGACCGATGCTCCAGATGCCTTCTAGTTATTTCATTATCGCCATGTGATTTACTTGTTTGTAGCATTCACCATCGCATCATTCACATTGCATCGGCACTCTGTTGCCGTCATTTTTCAAAACTTGCATCCATTTGTAGTCGTCGCTTCGCTTCGTTGTCTTTGTTGTCTATTCCGAGAGGAGGGGCGGTCGTAATAGTGCATTTGATGTCCGGGGCTTGAGGGCCCATTTCGAGCCCCTCTTCCTCCACCTCGAGTACCTTCGCCTCCTCAGCCTCAAACCCTTCTTGGGCCCCTGCTTCTATGGATTGGGAAGTCCCGGCCCTGGCAAGTTCAAGCCCGGCAGCCTCCTTCGTGTCTCGCTCTTCACTTCTCTCGTCAGAAGAGCCTGCGCCTTCAGCTCCTTCCTCCTCCTCCTCCTCCTCCTCTCCGAGCCCTGTTCCCCCGGCAGCCCTAAGCTCCCTGTCGTCTGCAATCCGATTCGCAATGAACGCTTGCTCAGCCTTGGTGGTGCACTTGATGAGGTCGTCCTCTACCCTAGAAGCTCTTTCTTCCAAACGAGAGACCTAGTCCATCTTGGCGTCCAGGGCAAGTAGTGCCCAATCGGCCTTGACCCCAAAGGCATTGCAATCAGGCATCCATTGTAGGATCTGGCCCAAGGCAGAGTTGAGGTGTAGGGGAACAACCTTTGCCGACAGATGGAATGGCACAAGATTGCCGAACAACTATTTGCACAACAAGCCATGGTCGTACACCGCTGGGTTGTTGGCAGGGCCTGGGTACAGTCGCATCCCGTCGGAAGAATTCCTGTACTCCCACGCAAACCTGTCCATCTTTTGAAGCGGTGTAATGTGGCGCCGAAGGAAGTCGGCCCCCATGTGCTCGATGGTCAGCCCGACAGCCTTGAGGCAGGCGATCCTGTTCAGCGCCTGGCGAAGCCTGTCGTCGGTAAGGCCCAACTTGCTCGAGTCGCTTTCACGCGTGACACATTTAGTCCACGTCGAGCAAAACCTAGTGTCCTTTTCGTCCTTGGTCTACACCGTCAGCCCGCCATTCCTCCCACTTGCCGCATTCCTGGCTAGGAAGATAATCCCATTATTCCTTCTTGCCTCGGGGGTTCCAACTTATCTTTCCCGAGCGGTGGGATTTGTCTTCTATCCGAGGAATGAAGAAGTGCCTGAATAAATCCATATTGGGGGTGACTCCAACGAAATTCTCACATAGATGGGTGAAGATCGCCATGCACGCTATGGCATTGGGCGTGAAATACAGGAGATGGAACCCACACACCATCATCATGGCGCAAAAGAAGTCGAAAAAGGGGGAAGAGAGGCCACAAAGAAAGTACGCGTGGAAAAAGTGGTACGAATCTGATGGAACATTGGCCCCCTCTAGAAGAAATGCGGGTGCCCCATGGCCATTCCTGGTTTCCCTCCCCCACATATAGGCATACTTTGTGGTTAAGGTATTGCCGTCCAGGTGTGACGGGGAGAAAACCACATATTCCTGTCACCGCCACTCCAGTTCCTCTGTTTTTCTCCTCCTCTCCTCCACCGCGGGATCCGCGGAGGCGGCCGCCTGCTTCCTCTTCACGGAGCTCGCCTTTCGCCCCATCTCTTGGACTCACAGGAGAAGCAAGGATCTAGCAAAGTTTCCAGGGGCGGATAATGGCGGCGAAAGAAGTTTCTTGGCTTGAGGAAGAAGATGAAGGGAGAAGAAGCGAATGCGAATGAGCAGCGCCCCTTCACGTTGCCTTTTACTGGGAACACACGCAGGGGCTGGCTCTTCGCTATATTTTTTGGGAAGATACCATTTTTTGCAGGTGCATTACTCACTAACGGCTACTATTCCATGACCCCGCGACCTACAATAATTACGTGAAGTGGACGTTGGGTTGACACATCATCATGACCAAAACTGCATGGCCAACATTCCTTCAACACGTGTCCATGCACTGTTTGGGGCCTAACCCAATGATGCCTAGCGACACATTTGGCTCGGGCCCCGGGGCTTCTGTCGGGGTACACAAACAAGGGTGTTTATTTCCCCTAGCTTGTGCATGGACAGAAAGCCTCCACCCCGATGGCCAGGGCTTGCTGGGGATGGATACCTCAATATAGCTGACCCCGTCAGTATGAGCTCAAGTCGAGCTAAGACAAGGCCGAGCCAGAGAAACCGCTCTTTGTGAGATAAATGAGTGTATCAAGAAGACCAAGCCAAACATACATGACAATCGCATACATTTAAACAGTTGCTTACTTGGTAAAGGATGGTGTGATTCAAATATATGATGACAATCATGTATGCGATTGTCATCTACTTACTTGCTTGACAATCGCATATATTTAAACAGTTGAATGTACTAACATTGTTGACAGATGTAATACGTAATGAAAAAAAGATGGTGTGATATAATTCACATATATATGACTGGCTAAGCAGGATGGCATTGCAAAATTCACATATATGATGTCTGGCTAAACAAGATGGTGTTGCATAATTCACATATACAATATAGAAACTAAACATATGGCATTCACACAAAGCATGTCTAAACTAAGCAAATGACATATTTGATGTATAAAGTAAGCAATGCAAGGCACCATATGGATGATATGACCAACATCAGCATGCCGAGTTAGAGCAAAGACCTCAGGGGGTAAATAGGAGTGGTCTCCTTCTGAATCCCCCTCGGAACAATTATCTTCCTCTTGATTATAGTTTGCAATGGGTGGAGCGGGTGCCTTTGCGCCCATCAGGGAGCGATGTCTGCATGGAATTTTATTGGCACGCAAGTCTCTTCTCCTTTGCTCTACATGTTCAGTTCCATTGTGTAAAATAACTAACATGCATAGAAATAAAACATAGTGAGATTTTGTAAGGAGTGCATGCAGAAATCCAGAGTGATGGTAGCAACCTGTGGATAGACCCAAAACCAATGATAGCAGGCATATAATGGCTTCAGTTAAAAAATACAGATAATGGCTTCTTTACTATTTGTTTCCCCCCAACATGAAACTCATAGTAGACACTAGAGATTAACTAGATAGTAGACATATACTATTGATTGCGGCCCCAATATGTACCCCACAACCATTTAAAAACTCAAGTTTGAGCATTGATTGGAGCTGACTCAAAGACTAATTGGTGAACATGACTATAAAGTAGCATGTAATATTAAGCGATGCATAACGTAAGCAGACACGAAAGAGTGCGACCTATCTTGCGGACCCATGTAGTACTCAAGGTCATCTACTCAGTTGATGATGGTAATGAAGTTGTCATGGCTATCGGCGATGGGGAAGAAGATCTGAGGCGGCGAAGGACAGTTTGGAGTGTGGGTCCCTACTGTGGTGGACCCTTCTGTCATTGGAGCAGCTGAGCTGGGGTGGACGACGATGCGGCAGGAGCAGGACAAACCACACAAGGTTTTCTTTGACAACTATCTGTAAGAGAAGTAATTCTGTAAGGGATCATTTGAATTGGAGGATTCTAACAACGCATGGATAGGAATACACAGTAATAGGATAGGAATGCATGCGCAAAACAAAGAATTTAAAAATCACATGATTTCTGTCAATCTGGGTGTTTGGTTCATAGGAATTGGAAGGTCACAAGAATGCAAAGAAGCATGGTCAAATTAAGTCAACCACAAGAAAATGTACAGTTATAATGCTATTATGCTACTATCACTTAGTCTTGTTCGTCTTGAATAGGAATTTAGAAAGGAGGGCCAGGTGGATGTTAAAATTCCTACGGTTTTTATTTGAAAGAGACACTAAAGGAACAAATCCTACAGTTTTCCTTTGCTCCATTCCTTTGAACCAAATGCATTAATAGTAGTACCATAGGAAACTTTCCAATTCCTACAGTTTTCCTTCACTTTTCATTTCAACCACTCGCAATTATAGTAGGTCGGCTTGAATAGGCAAAAGCCTACACTCCAAAATGTACTTCTACTACTTGTACTACTTTGGACCTAGGCCACTGCCCTACTAACTCAACTCCCAGGCCCATCTACACATGCACAACTCAAATGTGCAGAAATAAATAATGATCGCTTTCGAGAGAGTCCATCACAAATAGCTTAGTTGCCTGGTACCTCACTGCTTGTTATATAGGAGAAACTAATCGTATTTCACGTTACTATGTGTGCTTAGTGGACAATATATATATATATATATAATATAGAGTAAAAAGCGATGCACTAAGTGTACAACCTCTTTGGCGAAGCCATGCCGATCTCAATGTCATTGGGTTGGTCACTGAGGATGTTGCGGCTGATGTGGCAGTCGGAGGAGGGGAAGAGGATCTTAAGCGCCTGGAGATGGAGCCAAGGGTACTGCTCCGCTGTGATGGAGAGTTTCATCGTTGGAGCAGCTCCAGTGAGGTGTACAACTGCGAGGCTAAAGCAGGACAAGAGGGACAACGCTAACCTGAAGTGGTATTCTAATAGCATCTCCGATAGATGATGTAAAATACATAACCAAAAAGTGCTAGATGTAAAATACATCAGCCGCTCATCTCTGAACTTAATTGTTCAAAATGAATTTAACTGTCGAAACTGAATTTTACTCTCGAAACTAAACACACTAGTAGCAGAAAAGCAGTGCACTAATAGTTTTGGCTGCTCGAGCACTAGTGGCAGAGTAGCAGTGATCTAAATTGGTAGCCGCTCCAGCAGGGACTATACTACCAGAGAGCAGCCAGGGCAGAGTAGCAGTGCATGTGAGAGTCAGGGCAGCTGGTCGTGTAGCAGCAGCAGGAGCTCGAGCGAGAGCCGGAGCTGCTGCTCATGCAGCAGCAACGCGAGCAAGAGTAGACCAGCAGTGCAAGCAAGAGCAAGAGTAGCAGCACGAGCAAGAGCTAGAGCAGACCAGGCAGGGGACCGAGAGCAAGAGCAGAGCAGCAGTGTGAGCGAGAGCCAAAGCAGAAGCAGCACGGCCAGCAAGAGCCGGAGGAGCAGCAACTCAAGAATGATGTGGACGTCGCCGCCGAGGGAGCGATACCATGGAGGAAGTGGCCGGCGACGCCGCCATAGATGGAGCCGCGCCATGGCGGCTCGGTACCGAGCGCCGGCAGCACCATGAGATCGAATCAAGAAGAAAATCTAGTGATTAGTGTAGAACCTCATTGGTGGTGTCAATTAGGCCTCAGCTTCATCCGAGGAATCGGTGATGGTGCTGCTCTTCCGGTGGTGCAGGTGAAGATGGTGCTGCGGGAATGGACGTGGCGCGAAAGATGAGGCGAACATCGAGGCAGCTCCTTGGAGGTGGAGGACGGGGTGGCTGAACCGGCAGGATGACGAAATCGATGACAAATCCTCATCCGGTGCGGTGGATGAGGGACGTGGAGCTATTGCGGTGGACAATATCGTTGGGAAAGAGGCTCCGGCTGGGTGGCGGACGAAGGAGGGTGTGGGGCTTCACATGTTTTCACGGCCTCGGTGTACGAAGGGGGGGGGGGAGGGGATGGGAGGGGGGAACCATGGCTTAGGGACGCGCTTGTACGAAATGTGGGTTAAGTTACAAAAGTAGCCCCACCAGTTTGAACTAGGTGGTTCTTTCGGTTCAGGGGTATCACAACAATTTTGCCTGTCGGGATTTCGCAGGAGGTGAGAGTTTTCGCGCACGTTGTAATTTTGGGATAGCCAGGCGCGGGTTGAGATGTAGGGAATTTTAGGAGCACAATGAGACAAAGAGATATCTTAAAATTTCGGGATAACAAGGCACGTGTTGAAATTTCCGGACAAGCCTAACGTATACTGTACCAAATCAATTCGCACTTCCATCAACGAAAAAACCAAAAAGAAATCAATTCACACCACACAAGAGAGTCTAGTACCATTTTGCTGTATGAGTTACTACAAATGCCATTCAAAACTTTGAATCCATGTTATGTTCAATTAAAATATTTTGCTACGTGTATAATGCACCTGTCTGTAGGTCGTTCTCCCATGTTCTCCACAACTCCTTCTTTCCGACACACACCGACCGATAAACCTCTCTAGCGATGTCTGCCTACCACACACACACACACTCTCCATCTCCTCCTTTCTCTGTCCATGCCTCGTGTCTCTCATACAATCCCACACACGTGTAAACTCTCGCCCCTCTTTTCATTGATCCCACAATCACACACTCCTCCCCCTATCTAGTAGGCCTCTCGCACCACCTCCTAGCTCCACCCCTCTCTCTCTATCCGTCTCTCTCAGCCTTATTTGCCTCTAACAAATGGATGTACACCGACCGATCTCCCAGTATACATATAGCTAGCTAGGTTGTTTGTAACTCGTTTTCCCAAGCACCGATCGATCTACCTCCGATAGACAATAGTTGATCTACCGATCTAGTTAGGTCTGCTTACCAAACACATGGTTCCCCTTATCATCCATGCATGCCTCCCGACACATCTATCATGCAAACACACACACACACACACACACAGAAACACATCCCCACTCTTCTTGATATTGCAGTTGTACCCTCAGTTTGTCTTGTAGGCCTCTTCCACCATCTTCGAGAAGCAACTCCACCACCCCTCCGACTCTCTCTCTCTCTCTGTCTCTCTCTCTTTGTCCCAACCTATATCCTGTCCTTCAATTATGTATGGATGTCGACCAATCTCCCTCAGGACATAGCTAGGTCTCTCCTTCTCAATACATATACGAGTCGATCTACCTCTCTAGTTAGGTCTCTGGTTCCCCCTCCCCCCTCCCCCCACACACCAATACATTGAGCGCTCTAGTCATGTCTCCCTACCACACACAAACTTTCCCTCTGCCCTCCGATGTTCTGGTACGTCAGTCACCCTATATATTTGGCGTGCACACACACAATTTTGATGGCTCTCTTCATCGATCTCGCGCACCCACACACTTGATCCTTTCTTTGACTCTCTTGATATCCATGACCTCTCCCTCTTTTCTCGCGGATCGCCACCTCTATATATGATATAGATAGGCCTCTATTTCACACACATTGCATGTGCCACATTTTTGTTTGAGATATCATCGACACATATTCCTACAAATACATTCACGAAATCACCCCCCATAACAAAAAACATTCATGAAGACACACACCATCTCTCTAGGTTTGTATCTAGACGTGGTTTGGTTTGAGTGATCCATGACAGATGTGAGAGTTATTATTAATTAATGGTTAACTTAAGGTGGCTACTTTAATACACATTTGGGTGGATTGGTTGTGGGCACCTGGAGAATCCAGTGTTGTCCTAGGGGATCCCGGAGTACCCGTGTGATCATCCTGTTTTCCACCGACGCTCAAAGGGATCATAAGATTATTCCTGCTAGAAACTTCCATGTGCAGCCACAAGCCATTACGGGCTCTGGCATAGTTAAGTATGTTGTGACCTCTTTCAGTGGTAGGCTAGCAGATGTAGGGGAAAGTAGGATGTTACTGTCTACCCAGAGTAAAGAGTTAATGCTTCAGAAAGACTATGTCACGATCATCCGATTATGGATGTGGTCGAGTCTTGTGGGGAAAAGTGCGCAAACCTCTGCAGAGTGTATAAACTAATCATGGTTAGCCGTGTCCCGGTTATGGACATCTTGAGTACCTGGTACTTGAATTATTGGTTTGATCTCATCACTTTTGTAACATCCCAACTTTTCAATTTGGAATGTTATACATTAGATCATCATGCATATCATATTTTATTTTGCATTTTGGTTGATCCTAGAAATTCTACGCAACTCAATGACCCACGGAGAGAGTTGGGGATTTCGTTATTTTCATATTTGAGTTCTCTCAAATTTTGAGAATAGGATCATTTGATTTTATTTATTTTATCATCAATTATTTCTATTACAAAAATATGAGAGAGGGGATAAAATGACTTTCCCAAAATAAAGAAATATTGAGGATTTAATAAAAAAATCAAATAAGATTTTATTTCGGAGTTTTTCGGTGTTTTATTTGAATTTAGGAAAAATGTGCATTTTTCAAAATTGCATTTAGGGCCCAAATAAATGTTCACCTCGTGCGGCTTGATTTTAGAAGCCCGTGAAAATTTATTTCGGAATTTTTGGAGTCCGTTTAGTATTTCTTTTTATTTTTCTTCCGAGCGGAATAATTAAAAAAACGAACCGACTTCGGGCCGTACCTGAGTGGGACACCGCCCGGGGGCAGCCTTTAAATAGCGCCGCCCCGAGCTGCCCCAGCCCATCAGCCCCGCCTCGATCTGCGCGCGCCGCCCGAGCCACCGCCGCCGATGATCCCACCGCCCGAGGTTCGTGGCGCCTCGCACGGAAAAAAAGAATTTCGGCGTTCGTCGTTTTTCTTTTTCTCGGATTAAATCCATGATTTTTCTGATCGTGATTCCTGATCCGATTTTCGTTTTAGTTTAACTTTTCGCTCGTTTATCGGAATCAGGCGATTCAAGCGCCTAGAGTTTCGTCTCGAAACCCTCTATTCGTTTAACCAACTTAAACAAGATTTTGCTACTGTAAAATTTGCCCTAGATCCAGATTAGTAGAACGAAGTTGTTTTCTTTCGCCGTTTGATTTTCGTTGTTTCGTTCGATTTGATTCTTTTTGCCAACCGGAGTTCTTAAGTTGAACCTTCTGGTTAGATCTCTTATTTGAGTTTTACCTATGCATTAGATGAGTACTTATTGTATGCTTGTTTGTTTGTCTGCGATAGAATACCCGGAGTGCGCCGCCTGTTACTTCGAATCATTAGGTTTCGCAGATCATCAGCAAGAGAAGTAACACTTTGATCATACCTTTTCTACTACCCAGTTTTATTGCATTAGATCAATCCTCACACATTGCATGATTAGGATCTAATTAAATTGTGGGATGGTAAGTAGATGAGGTAGTACCTATTACCTGTTTATTATCAAACTTTTGGGAGTTACTTCTACGTTTGCTTATTATGCCATGCTATGCTAGTAGACGTGGATTGGGTGAGTAAAATCCATGACAGATGTGAGATTGTTAATTAATGGTTTATCTAAGGTGGCAACTTAAACACACATCTGGGTGGATTGAGGCACCTGGGTATTCCAGGACTTGCCTGTTTTCATTTGGACCGCCACCCAGGCTCAAAGGGATCATGAGACTATTCATACTAGAAACTTCTGTGTGCAGCCACAAGCTATTATGGGCTCTAGCATAGTTGACTAGGTCGTGCGAACTCTTACAGTGGTAGACTAGCAGATGTAGGGGATGTAGGTGGTACGGTCTACCCAACGTAAGGTGCTAGCGCTTCTGAAAGACTATGTCTCGGTCATCCGTCTTCTGAAACACCATGTAGTGCGAGAAACCAAACGGAGGCAATCGAGTCTTGTGGGGAAAAGTGCACAAATCTCTGCAGAGTGTAATAAACTAATCATGGTTAGCCGTGTCCCCGGTTATGGACATCTTGAGTATCTAGTACTTGGATTTTCACGTGAATCTCAACATGTTACTCTAAATTAATATTGTTGGGTTTTAACGTTGATGCTTAATTGGGATTGAGAATGATGTCAACCATTCTCAATGTTTAACAACCACCATGTTAGTTAAATAAATTTATTCCTTTGAAGTAGGGAAAAATTGGCTTTACGCAAAACTGTAACCATAGAGCTTCCACCAGCCAAATATGCATATAGTATAGCTGTTTCATTCCATTATTCTCTATGTGTTACCTTGCCAGCATATTCCATGTACTGACCAGTTTTCGGGCTGCAACGTTAATGTTGCAGACTTTTTAGATGATGATTAAGGAGTTTTTAGGTCGTGGTCCTATACTCAGTGATGACGTTGGAGTTGATGGACTCACTTATTTTCCAAGCCTTCCGCTGTTATAGTTATTAGATGGCCTTAAGCCATATTTATTGTAATAAGTTCTCTTTTGAGACACTCGATGTAATAAGTGTGTGATTGCTACTCTGCTATAAATCCTCCGAGTACTGTGTGGTGTCAGCATTACTGATCCAGGGATGACACCTGAGCACAGAGATCAGACTGTTTGAGGTCTGGTCGCTACAGAGATGGTATCAGAGCCCACGCTGACTGTAGGACACGGCCACTAAGCTAAAGACCTAGATCACTATTCATTCTATTATTTCAGACATCTCATCTTTTCTACTCTTTAGGATGGCGGATGCAAGGAACAAGTTCACGCAACCGGATGACGATACACCCTTTGGACGTCACTTGAAGGAAGTCACTAGATACCTGAACATAGGAGTACCAAGCTTCACCGGAACCTCCAATGCCACTTTACCTAAAGAAGAGCATTGGATGATTCAAGTTCAAGTTCCAGGAAGGACGTTCATGCCAGTCACTGAGCCCATAGAGTTTTCTTTTGATGCACCAACTTGGAGTCTAGGAAAGAGCATGGCAGCTCACATCGCCATGGGACGCATTGGAGAAGTCTACCGCAATGATCTCAAGGATACTATCTACCAGATTTGTGGGCACCGAGATGAGCATTGGGAGATGATCGGCACCAGAAAGGATAGATCCATTGCAGCTTTTA
Organism: Triticum aestivum; assembly: GCF_018294505.1. NCBI lineage: Eukaryota > Viridiplantae > Streptophyta > Magnoliopsida > Poales > Poaceae > Triticum > Triticum aestivum. The sequence continues at coordinate 281,367,773 of NC_057809.1, forward strand.
TCCAGGAGTTAAATCAGCACATTCGACGACAGCAGAACCAGATGTGTGCCGACATGATAGACCTGAAGAAGGCAAGGACAAGAATCAAGGAACTGGAGGAAGAACTCAAGGCTACACATGAAGATTATGAAGAAGAAATTGAAGTATTAGTGGACAAGAATGCCGACCTAACAATGAAGATCGGGATATTTATGGGAGGCCCTACACCAATAGATGAAGACGAAGAACCTAAGGAGATTCGCCCGGAAGACTACATCATCATCGACGGCACCGAGTCGGAAGCAGATAGTAGCGATGATGACTATGTTGATGAAGCTGGAGCAGATATCATGGAGTCAACAACTGTAGAATACTTCTAGTAGACCACCTCATCAGTAGTAGTAGTCCACCATGTAAATATAGTAGTCTGAGCACTTTTGCGATAGATAGATCGATTGTATGCCCTTGTTTGATTGATTGAAGTGAATTGTTTGCTTTTGCCTCATGTGCATATGGGTAGTGTTTTCTCTTTAGACCCCCTCTATTCTTATATCTCATCTTTTCTAAACCCTCAGATGCCTCCGAGACGTGACCCCGGATTTACCTTTCCACCGGAGCTCACCCAGTTGATCCAGCAGTAGAACACATTGATGCAGTTGCTAGTCCAGAATCAGAATCAGGGGAACAACAACAACAACCCACCACCACCACCACCACCACCTGTTGACCACTTAGCCCGTTTTCTTAGGTTGAATCCGTCGGTATTTTCCAGTAGCACCGAGCCGATAGTAGCAGATGATTGGCTCCGCAAGACAGCTAGGGAGTTGACCTCAGCAGGATGTACGGATGCGGAGAAGGTGAAGTTTGCCGCACATCAGCTAGAAGGACCCGCAACATCATGGTGGGAGAATTTCACAGCCACTTTCCCAGTTGACACTGTCACATGGGACCAGTTTTAACAGGCTTTTCGTACTGCACACATTTCAGCAGGAGCTATGGCCATGAAGAAGCGTGAGTTTCGCAACTTGCGCCAAGGAGGAAGGACAGTGATAGAGGCAAAGGTGTCTCGATGTTACGATGAGATGGTGGGTATCGTTTTCTGTGGGAGTCGACCTTGACAATCCGACTACGAACGTGCGAGACGTCACGCCTTAGCAATCGCTAAACCAACTTCCGAGGGTTATTGACCACGCCGGAGCACGATCAACCTGACCACGAGGGTCTGTTTCCTGCAAGCAAACGAAGAACAAGCAAGAAATTGAGATTGCAATCTGGATATTGCGAATATAAGATGAAAGCTTTATTGATCAAGGTGGGGTTCTGTGACGTCTTGGTCTGGTCGTTGGACACAAACGAAGTACGAGAAGTTGCAGCTATGGCGAACTTTTAATCTAAACAAAACCCAAAGTCTAAACGACGCCCTAAGGGCTGTATATATGGAGGAAGAGGGGGGAATTTCGTGGCCCTTGAGGGTGGGGTCCGAAACCAACCCTAACTCTTGTTTCCCCACACATACGGACTCTAAAAATAGCCTATACTTAAGTATTTCGGAATTACATGGGCTTGGCCCATTAATAAGGTGACGCAGCACCTAGAATAGCCTATGGACGAATATTATGAAGTGGCATCTTGTATATTTCGTTCAAGGCTTCATGCACTCCTTATGGCGGCTTCAAAGTCCTGAAATCATCACTTGTAACTCCATTCTTGATCCCCTTGCGCATGCCATCAACTCCATGCGTGTTCTTGCGCCAATGTTCATCCTTCTCCAAGCTAGGCCCTTCATTTGTAAGCAAAACAAATGTATCCAATTTAGGCAGCATTATAATCTCATGAACATTAGAATCATTACCAAGAAATGAAAGTACCTGGTAATTTAATTGGCGTGCGCGAGCTCTAGTAATTGGTCCAGTATATGTAACAGTAGGGGCTGTGGGTGTAACAATGGTATTGATGTCCTCATCATCCTCCCCTTCTTGAAATGAAGTCGTCCTGGACGGAAGCTCATCTTCCTCACCCAAATAAGGCTTCAAATCTGCAATGTTAAAAGTGGGACTAACCCCAAAATCTACAGGTAGCTCAAGTTTATATGCATTATCATTTATTTTCTCTAACACCTTAAAAGGACCATCAGCACATGGCATTAGCTTTGATTTGCGCAAATTAGGAAATCTATCTTTACGCAAATGTAACCAAACAAGATCTCCAGGTGCAAACACAACATGTTTTCTACCCTTATCTCTAGCAAGTTTATATTTAGCATTCATACGCTCAATGTTTTCCTTAGTTAACTCATGCATTTTTAAAATCAATTCAGAACGTTCTTTAGCATCAAAATTAACCTTCTCCGAAGATGGTAGAGGCAACAAATCAATAGGTGCACGAGGTAGGAAACCATACACAATTTCAAAAGGGCACATCTTAGTAGTAGAATGCAATGAACGATTATAAGCAAATTCAATATGAGGCAAGCATTCTTCCCGCATTTTCTTATTATTGTTCAAAACAGCCCTAAGCAGAGTAGACAATGTTCTATTGACTACTTCAGTTTGTCCATCAGTTTGGGGGTGACAAGTAGTACTAAAAAGCAGTTTAGTCCCCAACTTAGCCCATAAACATCTCCAAAAGTGGCTAAGAAATTTAGTATCACAATCTGAAACAATAGTATTTGGCACACCATGCAAGCGAATAATTTCACGAAAGAACAAATCAGCAACATTAACAGCATCATCGCTTTTATGACATGGTATAAAGTGTGCTATTTTCGAGAATCTATCCATGACAACAAATATGCTATCCCTCCCCTTCTTTGTTCGAGGTAAACCTAAAACAAAGTCCATAGATATATCCTCCCAAGGAACACTAGGTACAGGCAAAGGCATATATAAACCATGAGGATTGAGTCATGACTTAGCTTTTTGACATGTAGTGCAGCGAGCAACAAAACGCTCAACATCCCGTCTCATCTTTGGCCAAAAGAAATGTGTAGCAAGTATATCCTCCGTCTTCTTCATGCCAAAGTGTCCCATTAGTCCTCCTCCATGCGCCTCCTGCAACAACAAAAGACGAAAGGAGCTAGCTGGAATGCATAGCTTGTTAGAACGAAACACAAATCCATCATTAACGACGAACTTGTTCCATGTTCTACCTTCTTTACAATTCTGCAATATATCTTTAAATTCAGCATCATGCACATATTGATCTTTGATGGTCTCCAAACCAAATATTTTAAAGTCAAGTTGTGAAAGCATAGTATAACGACGAGACAATGCATCAGCAATAACATTTTCTTTACCCTTCTTGTGTTTAATGACATAAGGGAAAGTCTCAATGAATTCAACCCATTTAGCATGTCTATGGTTCAGTTTTGCTTGACTTTTAATGTGTTTCAAAGATTCATGTTCAGAATGTATAACAAATTCTTTGGGCCACAAATAATGTTGCCATGTTTCTAAATTCCGAACAAGAGCATATAATTCTTTATCATAAGTAGAATAGTTCAGACTAGGCCCACTCAATTTTTCAGAAAAGTATGCAACATGTTTGCCATCTTGTAATAACACACCTCCTAATCCAATTCCACTAGAATCACATTCAAGCTCAAAAGTCTTATTAAAATTAGGAAGTTGTTGTAAAGGAGCATGTGTCAACTTATCTTTCAATACCGTGAAGGCTTCTTCCTGTGCGGTAGCCCAAACAAAAGGCACATCCTTCTTTGTAAGCTCCTTGAGAGGTGCAGCAATGGTGCTGAAATCTCTCACAAAACGCCTATAGAAACCAGCGAGGCCAAGGAAACTCCTCACTTGTGTGACCGTTTTGGGCTGCGGCCAACTCTCAATAGCTTCAATCTTGGCTTTATCAACTTCAATTCCCTGTGGAGTAACAACATAGCCAAGAAAAGATACTCGGTCGGTGCAAAAGGTGCACTTCCCAAGGTTACCAAACAAACGTGCATCACGTAGAGCGATAAAAACAGCACGTAAATGTTCCAAATGTGCTTCCAAAGATTTACTATAAATCAGTATATCATCAAAATAGACTACCACAAATCGTCCAATGAAAGCACGTAAAACTTCGTTCATTTATCTCATAAAAGTACTAGGCGCATTAGTTAACCCAAAAGGCATGACTAACCACTCATATAAACCAAACTTAGTTTTAAATGCTGTTTTCCATTCATCTCCCAATTTCATATGAATTTGATGGTATCCACTACGCAAATCAACTTTGGAGAATATTGTAGAGCCACTCAATTCATCAAGCATATCATCAAGCCTAGGAATAGGATGACAATAATGAATAGTAATATTATTAATGCCTCTACAATCAACACACATACGCGACGTACCATCCTTTTTAGGCACTAGTATAATAGGAACAACACAAGGACTAAGAGATTCGCGTATATAACCTTTGTCGAGTAGCTCCTGTACTTGATGCATAATCTCCTTCGTCTCCTCTGGATTGGTACGGTATGGTGCACGGTTGGGTAGCGAAGCACCGGGAATTAAGTCAATTTGATGCTCAATCCCTCGAATAGGTGGTAATCCCGGTGGCACGTCTTGTGGAAAGACGTCAGCGAACTCCTGCAAAATGTTAGTGACAGCAGGGGGCAAAGAGGAAGGCACGTCCTCGAATGAAAATAATGCCTCTTTGCACACAAAAGCATAGCAAACAGATTTGCTAAAATCTAGCTCATCAATATCAGATTTGGTGGCAAGTAAACATGCACTTTTCAATTTAAATTCAGAAACAACAGTAGATGGTTTATTATTAGGCTTCATTTGGTGCTCAAATTCTTTTGCCAAAATCTGATTTTCACTCTTATTTGTCTCCTGTTTTTCTTTATTAGCTCTATTAATATCATCTTTCAAAATGGAATCAGGAGTCATAGGAAGCAAAGTAATATTTTTATCGTTATGAACAAGAGTATACTGATTGTTTCTACCATGGTGTACAGAATTTATATCAAATTGCCATGGTCTACCAAGTAATAAGGAACATGCTTGCATAGGTACCACATCACAATCAACATAATCAGCATATGTAGAGATACTAAAATGCACACGAACAATACGTGTTACCTTAACCTTGCCACTGTTGTTGAACCATTGGATGTAGTAAGGATGTGGATGTGGTCTTGTGGTGAGAGATAGCTTCTCCACCATCTCCATGCTAGCCAAGTTGTTGCAACTCCCTCCATCTATGATCACGCGAACAGAACGTTCCTTCACAACTCCCTTTGTATGGAACAAATTATGCCTCTGATTTTGCTCAGCTTGTGTAACCTGCACACTCAAAACACGTTGAGCAACTAAACATTCATACCTGTCAGCATCTTCAGGAGCCATGTATTGCGTCTCATGATCAGAATCGTCTCCACCGTGTTCGTCACGTGTAATAAGAGCCAAAGTCTCCTCATCATAGTCACTAGCGGACTCATACCCACCATCCTCAGTAACAATCATCACACGCTTAGATGCGCATTCTCTTGCATAATGACCTCCACCCTTGCAATGTCAACAAATAATATCATGTGTTTTCCTTGTTGATGCCATGGATGAAGAAGAGCTCTTTGCAGGCCCAGAAGGTGTGCTCTTGGCAGATAGTGGTGATTGTGCCTGCTTTATTGTATCACGGTTGGAGGTGGCAGCCGACGGAGGCGCCGGTGTAGCAGAACGTGTGGAAGTAGATGATGCACATGGTGTCCATGATGAAGGTCGACCTGCAGAAAAGTTAGTCCGCGCCAATGCCTGTCGATCCTGCACTTCACGTTCAGCTTTACAAGCAAGATGGAATAAACGAGTGATATTAGTATACTCCTTATACTCTAGAATCGTCTGAATCTCTCTATTTAATCCACCCATAAAATGTGCAAGCATAGCTTCATTCTCCTCAACAATACCACATCTAATCATGCCAGTTTGTAATTCCTGATAATATTCTTCTACAGATTTTTTCCCCTCTCTTAAGCGCTGCAATTTTTGAAGTAATTCACGTTGATAATATGGTGGAACCCAACGAGTACGCATATCAGTTTTCAAAGCAGCCCAAGTAGCCGGAATAGGATATAATCTACAATGCTCAGACCACCAAACACATGCAAAACTAGTGAATGCACAAACAGCAGCAGGAACACGTCTCTCCTCGGGATATTGTAAACATGTAAATCGTTGTTCAGTTTCTAACTCCCAAGTAAGATATATATCAGGAACATATCTACCCTCAAATGGTGGAATATTCAATTTTAGTTTAGGGAGATGGTCATGATCTCGTACCTGAGGGTGAGCCCTACCATTGCCATTATTTGCATGTGGACGACCTGGTGGTTGCTGTGCTGGTGGTGGCACGTAGTTCTGATTTTGATCAACCTCATCCTCATAATCTCCCACATAATCATCCTCCTCCACATCAGCAGTAGGAGCCACAGAAGTATCAACAGCAGCACCAGCAGTTTGGCCCGGCTGAAGAGGGACACGGCTCGCTCGGTGGAGGGCTGTTTCCCAATGTGGAGGTAGTCGGTGTTGTTGCTGTTGTTGCAGAGGTGCGGCAGGAGCAGCCGGTGGTGGTGGTGGAAAACACGAAAGCAATTCAGCAAATTTGTTATCGAGCTTTGTTTCAAACGTCTTCTCCATGCCATCTATCTTCTCCATGGCCTCTTAAAATCTGTTTAGCACATCTTGCACCTATCCACTCATCATTTGCTAAAACTTATCATGGAGCTCCTTGTTCGTCAAGTTCTCCCAGTCAGTCTCGTTGGCTTGTGATCCTGGCATGGTTAGCAGCAATAGAAACACACAAGAATATGATCCTACAGACTACTAACAAGTGGTGGTGGTGGCGGGTGTCACAAATCCGTCAAGCAAATCTCAAATTCTTACCAGTTCTTACCCAGCAGCAGGCAGTGATCGGCAACCGTTGTAGTCAAAACTCTCAAAAGCTTGGATAGAGCGATTGCCAGGGAGAGTCAAACGCACGACGTAGATGTATGTGGAGCTGGGAAGGCTTATAGTATGGTAGCAAAAAGGGTCAGCAATAATCAATTCAGAGATGCAAAGTTGAATAAACGCTCAACGACGGTACTGTGCTGGTCCTAGGCTAGACCGTGCTAGAGACGCGAGCCTAGAACACTAACAAAATCACGGCGCTGCACGTAAATAAGGGAAAAGCACACTCTGGAACTCTTTTTTTCGCTTTTTTTGCGATCCTTTTTTTTGTGCTCCTCTTTTTTTTTGCGAAAAATCACTATAATGGTGAGTGTCTCAAAACTCTTCCCTTGTCAAACTGATAGGATGGGCACGAATTTTTTTTTCACTTTTTTTTCGGAAATCAGGGCAGCAATGACGAAAAAGTGCGACAAAAAATCACTATGATGGCACGTGACTCAAAAGACTCAGAAAAGCCTAAAAATAGGATAGGGAAAAATATTTTTCCCCGTGAAAATTTTGGCCTAAAAACTGCCCGGGGGTCTCCAGACTTTTTTTTTCGAGACCTACGCAGGCAAGGAAACATGAATCGAAATTTAGATTGATCTCAAGAACAAACCTAATATGAGAAGAACTTGGATTGGTGGTGGATATATGGTTGTGGTATATGGCAGCGATGGTGGTATATGGTAGCGGTGGTGGTATATGGATATAGATTGTTGGTGGTATATGGATACAGATTGGTGGTGGTATATGGATATGGATTCAGAGCGGTGGCGGATAAGCAAAGGTGGTAAATGGGCGATGATGATGGTGCGGCGGTGGCGTGACAACTTTTGACCAGAACTCAAAACTCTAAAAGACTAGACTCCAAGACCAACAACTTGACACGACGATGCAACCGCAAATTCAACAAAGAAATAACCCTAAAAAGATTATGCAAAGGCTCAGATTGGTTCGGATATGATGAACTAACCCTAATTTTTTTGTGGCCTTTTCATGGACTGTAGGTATGAAGAACAGACTCGATCTAATCTACGAAAAACTGTAAAATCTCACCGAGCTACCTGGAAATCTGATACCACTTGATAGAGGCAAAGGTGTCCCGTTGTTTCGATGAGATGGTGGCTATCGTTTTCTGTGGGAGTCGACCTTGACGATCCGACTACGAACGTGCGAGATGTCGTGCCTTAGCAATCGCTAAACCAACTTCCTTGGGTTATTGACCACGCCGGAGCATGAACAACCTGACCACGAGGGTCTGTTTCCTGCAAGCAAACGAAGAACAAGCAAAAAACTGAGATTGCAATCTGGATATTGCGAATATAAGATGAAAGCTTTATTGATCAAGGTGGGGTTCTATGACGTCTTGGTCTGGTCATTGGACACAAACGAAGTACGAGAAGTTGCAGCTATGGCGAACTTTTAATCTAAATAAAACCCAAAGTCTAAACGACGCCCTAAGGGCTGTATATATGGAGGAAGAGGGGGGAATTTCGTGGCCCTTGAGGGTGGGGTCCGAAACCAACCCTAACTCTTGTTTCCCCACACATAGGGACTCTAAAAATAGCCTATACTTAAGTATTTCGAAATTACATGGGCCTGGCCCATTAATAAGGTGACGCAGCACCTAGAATAGCCTATGGACGAATATTATGAAGTGGCATCTTGTATATTTCGTCCAAGGCTTCATGCACTCCTTATGGCGGCTTCAAAGTCCTGAAATCATCACTTGTAACTCCATTCTTGATCCCCTTGCACATGCCATCAACTCCATGCGTGTTCTTGCTCCAATGTTCATCCTTCTCCAAGCTAGGCCCTTCATTTGTAAGCAAAAAAAACGTATCCAATTTAGGCAACATCATAATCTCATGAACATTATAATCATTACCAAGAAACGAAAGTACCTGGTAATTTAATTGGCGTGCGTGACTCTAGTAATTGGTCCAGTATATGTAACAGTAGGGGCTGTGGGTGTAACAATGGTATTGATGTCCTCATCAGACAGTTGACCAGTATGTGGAGGAATTTAGTAAGTTAGCACGTTACGCCCCAGATGACGTCGCTACGGATGCAACTAAGCAGGAGAAGTTTCTGGAAGGACTGAATGATGAGTTGAGCATGCAGTTGATGGTAGCAACCTTCAACAACTACCAGGAGTTGGTAGATCATGCTCTTATGATTGAAGGGAAGCAGCAGCAAATTGAGAATCGCAAGAGGAAGTATGGACAAGGAAAGTACAATTCAGGAGCTCAGCAGAAGCCACGTTTTACCCCTAGACCGGGAGGACATTTTCAGCATACCCATGGAGTAGGTAGCTCACACAATCACAATGGCACCAAGAATGGAAATGGCAATGGAGGAAGCAACAGCCAGAACTGCACCAACCCATCAACCCCAGCCAAGAAGGACTTGAGCCAAGTCACTTGCTTTAAGTGTTCGAAGACCGGACATTATGCCAATGAATGTCCTAAAGGCCAAAATGGCAATGGAAGTTCTGGGAAGAAGCCGAACCCTTTTAACAGGGGACAGGTGAACCACGTTAGCGTGGAGGAGGTTGAAGCTCAGCCCGATGCAGTAATAGGTAAGTTTTTGGTTAAGTCATTTACTGCACTCGTTCTTTTTGATACTGGTGCATCGCATTCATACATCTCAAGGAGATTTGTGGATAAGTATAACCTATCAACCCAAGCCCTTAGGTCACCCATGTTAGTAACCTCGCCCGGAGTAGAGTATGTGGCTAGTCTATGGTGTGATCGGTTACCATTAAGGATTGGTAACTATGTTTTTCCCTCAGACCTAATAGTATTGGAATCTCAAGGATTGGATGTGATATTAGGCATGGATTGGTTATCAAAGTATGAAGGGAATATTGAGTGTGCTAGTAAGTCAAATTTGCTTACCACACCAGAAGGGAGAAGGATCAAGTATGTATCCCGGCATGTGCCAAAGAGGACTCAAGTAAATTGCCTAACAGGAGTTGTGCAGGAGGAAGTACCAGTGGTAAGAGATTCCCTGATGTATTTCCAGAGGAGTTACCAGGCATGCCACCGGATAGAGGTATCGAGTTTTTGATTGAGCTATTGCCAGGCACAGGGCCAATATCAAAGAGACCATATAGGATGCCAGCAAAGGATTTGGTGGAAATTAAGAAGCAGATTAAGGAGTTACTGGATAAGGGATATATTCGCCCAAGTTCTTCGCCTTCAGGATCGCCAGTACTACTAGTGGAGAAGAAAGATGGATCATTAAGGATGGTTGTTGATTATCGAGGATTGAATGAAGTAACCATCAAAAACAAGTACCCACTACCAATGATCAATGATCTGTTTGATCGATTGCAAGGAGCTATGGTATTTTCCAAGATCGATCTACGATCAGGATACCACCAGTTGAAGATTCGAGAACAGGATATTCCGAAGACAACTTTTACCACCAAGTATGGGCTGTATGAGTATACCGTTATGTCATTTGGTCTGACTAACGCACCTGCCTATTTTATGAACATGATGAACAAAGTGTTTATGGAGTGTTTGGATAAGTTCGTCGTAGTGTTCATTGATGATTTCCTGGTTTATTCGAAGAATGAAGAGGAACATAAGGAGCATTTGCGTTTGGTACTTGGAAAGCTCAGAGAACATCAATTATATGCCAAGTTCAGCAAATGTGAGTTTTGGTTGAAGGAAGTAGGATTCCTCGGACATGTTATATCTGGAGAAGGTATAGCAGTAGATCCCGCTAAAGTTGAAACTGTGACCAAGTGGGAAGCCCCAACAACAGTTGGAGAGATCCGGAGTTTTCTTGGACTCGCATGATACTACCGGAGATTTATTGAGAATTTCTCAAAGATTTCGAAGCCTATGACTGAGTTGTTGAAGAAAGATACCAAGTTCATATGGACAGAGGAATGTGAGGCTAGTTTTCAGGAATTGAAGAAACGTTTGGTTACCTCACCAGTGTTGATTTTGCCAGACCAAACCAAAGATTATGAGGTGTATTGTGACGCTTCACGTCGAGGACTTGGAGTAGTGCTTACGCAGGAAGGGAGAGTTGTTTCATATGCCTCAAGACAACTGAAGCCTCATGAGTTGAATTATGCTACGCATGATTTGGAGTTAGCAGCCGTAGTGCATGCATTGAAAACATGGAGACATTTTCTCATTGGAAATCATTGTGAGGTGTACACGGATCATAAGAGTTTGAAGTACATTTTCACACAGAAGGAGTTAAACCTCAGACAAAGGAGATGGTTGGAGCTCATCAAGGATTATGATATGAGATTGCATTACCACCCCGGAAAGGCTAATGTAGTAGCTGACGCATTAAGCCGTAAGAGCCATGTCAATACGTTAATGACGGGAGAAATACCAATGGAGTTAGCCGAAAATCTTCGTGAACTATGTTTGGAAATAGTTCCGAGAGGCTATGTAGCAGCATTGGAGATCAGTCAACTTTGATGGATAGAATCAGAGAAGCTCAGAAAGCTGACAAAGAGATTGCCACTATAAAGGAGAAAGTGAGCAAAGGAAAAGCTAAAAGATTTCGTGAGGATGAGCACGACACCCTATGGTTTGAAGACCGCGTTTATGTGCCCAATGACCCGAAGATCAGGGAGTTAATTTTGCAAGAGGCACACGATTCACCGTATTCAATTCACCCAGGAAATACCAAGATGTATCTGGATTTGAAGGATATTTTCTGGTGGACCGGAATGAAAAAGGATATAGCGGAGTATGTAGCAGTTTGTGATGTATGCCAGAGAGTAAAGGCAGAGCATCAGAAGCCAGCAGGATTGTTACAACCATTGCCGATACCCGAATGGAAATGGGATAAGCTAGGCATGGATTTTATCACGGGATTGCCCAGGACTCGTTCAGGCTATGATTCGATTTGGGTTGTAGTTGATCGATTGACGAAAGTAGCTCATTTCATCCCAGTAAAGACCACTTACACCAGTGCTAAGTTGGCAAAGATATACATGACCAGGATCATATGTCTGCATGGAGTTCCAAGGAGTATTGTATTAGATAGAGGAACCCAGTTTACCTCAAAGTTCTGGAAGCAGTTCCACGAAACTTTGGGTACCAGGCTAGAATTCAGTAGAGCTTTTCATCCACAGACAGATGGACAGACCGAGAGAGTCAATCAGATTTTGGAGGATATGCTGAGAGCTTGTGCGCTAGATTACGGATCTAGTTGGGACGATAATTTGCCATATGCAGAGTTCTCTTACAACAACAGTTACCAAACCAGTTTAAAGATGGCCCCTTTTGAAGCCTTGTACGGAAGGAGGTGCAGGACACCGTTGTCATGGGACGAAGTTGGAGACCGCCAGTTGCTTGGTCCTGACTTGATTAAAGAGTCTGAACAGAAGGTGAAGTTGATTCGCGATAGGCTCAAGGTAGTCCAGTCCAGACAGAAGAGTTATGCGGATTCTAAACACAAGGATATAGTTTACGAAATTGGAGATAGAGCTTATCTTCGAGTATCTCCACTTTAGGGAACAAAGCGTTTTGGAGTTAAAGGGAAGTTAGCACCACGATTTGAAGGACCATATCGAGTTTTGGAGCGTATGGGAGAAGTGGCCTACAAGTTGGAATTACCTGAAGGATTGTCAGGATTTCTTGATGTGTTCCATGTTTCCCAGTTGAAGAAATGTCACGCGGAGCTGGCTGATATACCGTTGAGAGACACAGTGCCTTTGGACACTATTCAGTTGGATAACAATTTGACCTACAAGGAGAAACCAGTTAAGATCCTCGAGTTTGCCAGTCGAGTTACTCGCAGCAAGGTTATTAAGTTTTGCAAAGTTCAGTGGAGCCACCACATGGAGGATGAAACCACCTGGGAGCGAGAGGAAGATTTGCTCAAAGACCACCCTCACCTATTTTCTAGCCAACCCGAATCTCGAGGGCGAGATTCATCTTAAGGGGGGTAGGTTTGTAACATCCCAAATTTTCAATTTGGAATGTTATACATTAGATCATCATGCATATCATATTTTATTTTGCATTTTGGTTGATCCTAGAAATTCTACGCAACTCAATGACCCACAGAGAGAGTTGGGGATTTCGTTATTTTCATATTTGAGTTCTCTCAAATTTTGAGAATAGGATCATTTGATTTTATTTATTTTATCATCAATTATTTCTATTACAAAAATATGAGAGAGGGAATAAAATGACTTTCCCAAAATAAAGAAATATTGAGGATTTAATAAAAAAAATCAAATAAGATTTTATTTCGGAGTTTTTCGGTGTTTTATTTGAATTTAGGAAAATGTGCGTTTTCCAAAATTGCATTTAGGGCCCAAATAAATGTTCACCTTGTGCGGCATGATTTTAGAAGCCCGTGAAAATTTATTTCGGAATTTTTGAAGTCCGTTTAGTATTTCTTTTTATTTTTCTTCCGAGCGGAATAATTAAAAAAACGAACCGACTTCGGGCCGTACCCGAGCGGGACACCGCCCGGGGGTAGCCTTTAAATAGCGCCGCCCAAGCCGCCTCAGCCCATCAGCCCCGCCACGATCCGCGCGCGCCGCCGGAGCCGCCGCCGCCGACGATCCCGCCACCCGAGGTTCATCGCGCCTCGTTTTCCATGCCGGGAAAAAAAGAGAAAAAAAAATTCGGCGTTCATCATTTTTCTTTTTCTCGGATTAAATCCGCGATTTTTCTGATCGCGATTCCTGATCCGATTTTTGTTTTAGTTTAACTTTTCGCTCGTTTATCGGAATCAGGCGATTCAAGCGCCTAGAGTTTCGTCTCGAAACCCTCTATCCGTTTAACCAACTTAAACAAGATTTTGCTACTGTAAAATTTGCCCTAGATCCGGATTAGTAGAACGAAGTTGTTTTCTTTCGCCGTTTTGATTTTTGTTGCTTCGTTTGATTTGATTCTTTTTGCCAACCGGAGTTTTTAAGTTGAACCTTCTGGTTAGATCTCTTATTTGAGTTTTACCTGTGCATTAGATGAGTACTTATTGTATGCTTGTTTGTTTGTCTGCAATAGAATACCCGGAGTGCGCCGCCTGTTACTTCAAATTGTTAGGTTTCGCAGATCATCAGCAAGGCAAGTAACACTTTGATCATACCTTTTCTACTACCAGTTTTATTGCATTAGATCAATCCTCACACATTGCATGATTAGGATCTAATTAAATTGTGGGATGGGAAGTAGATGAGGTAGTACCTATTACCTGTTTATTATCAAACTTTTGGGAGTTACTTCTACGTTTGCTTATTATGCCATGCTATGCTAGTAGACGTGGATTGGGTGAGTGAAATCCATGACAGATGTGAGATTGTTAATTAATGGTTTATCTAAGGTGGCAACTTAAACACACATCTGGGTGGATTGAGGCACCTGGGTATTCCAGGACTTGCCTGTTTTCTTTTGGACCGCCACCCAGGCTCAAAGGGATCATGAGGCTATTCATACTAGAAACTTCCAAGTGCAGCCACAAGCTATTATGGGCTCTAGCATAGTTGACTAGGTCGTGCGAACTCTTACAGTGGTAGACTAGCAGATGTAGGGGATGTAGGTGGTACGGTCTACCCATCGTAAGGTGCTAGCGCTTCTGAAAGACTATGTCTCGGTCATCCGTCTTCTCAAACACCATGTAGTGCGAGAAACCAAACGGAGGTGATCGAGTCTTGTGGGGAAAAGTGCGCAAACCTCTGCAGAGTGTAATAAACTAATCATGGTTAGCCGTGTCCCCGGTTATGGACATCTTGAGTATCTAGTACTTGGATTTTCATGTGAATCTCAACATGTTACTCTAAATTAATATTGTTGGGTTTTAACGTTGATGCTTAATTGGGATTGAGAATGATGTCAACCATTCTCAATGTTTAACAACCACCATGTTAGTTAAATAAATTTATTCCTTTGAAGTAGGGAAAAATTGGCTTTACGCAAAACTGTAACCATAGAGCTTCCACCAGCCAAATATGCATATAGTATAGCTGTTTCATTCCATTATTCTCTGTGTTACCTTGCCAGCATATTCCATGTACTGACCAGTTTTCGGGCTGCAACGTTAATGTTGCAGACTTTTTAGACGACAATTAAGGAGTTTTTAGGTCGTGGTCCTATACTCAGTGATGACGTTGGAGTTGATGGACTCACTTATCTTCCAAGCCTTCCGCTGTTATAGTTATTAGATGGCCTTAAGCCATATTTATTGTAATAAGTTCTCTTTTGAGACACTCGATGTAATAAGTGTGTGATTGCTACTCTGCTATAAATCCTCCGAGTACTGTGTGGTGTCAACATTACTGATCCAGGGATGACACCGGAGCACAGAGATCAGACTGTTTGAGGTCTGGTCGCTACAACTTTACTTAATTAATTTGTTGGGTTATAATTATTATTTTGGGATTGAGTTGGAGGAACCTTCTCAATAATTTCAACCAACTTTGTAGTTAAATAAAATATATTCCTTTGCTGTAGGGAAAAATTATCTTTATGCAAATGATAACCGTAGAGCCTCCACCAACCATATATGCATGTAGTGATAGCTATTATTTGTTCATTGCTCTATAGTGTTATCTTGCCAGCATATTCCATGTGCTGACCTACACAGGCTACAACGTATTATGTTGCATAATTTTCAGATGAAGAGTAGGGTACGCTAGGTTTTTGTCATGCACTCTGTTTTGCCGTGGAGTTGGATGGACTCTTCTACCTTCGAAGCTTCCACTATTATCTTATTTAGATGGCCTTTAGCCATATTATTGTAACTAGCAAAAGAGCCCGTGCGTTGCAATGGAAGAGAAAACATAAGACACGCTCTTAACTCAACAACCATCACTCAATACCATAATAGGTCCATCTCCTTTATTTTTGCGAGGCATCGTATTTGTGTTACCGCTTATCCTCCTTCTCACCCTCGCCGGTGATGGCCTCGGTGTTCACACTAAACAACAAAAAACGTGTGTTGAATATGGTTAATCCTAAGGCGTCTGTCTCTCCCTCTCTCCCCCCTCTCTCTCTCACTCGCTTTCTCTCACTCTCGCGATGAGAAATCTGTTGTTTTCCCCTGCGTCATTTTTCAAACTTGCGTTATAAATTATAAGTTTGCTTCCATAAAATATTTTAAAAATATTTAACAGGTAAAATTAACATCATATTTAGATTCCACACATTTTTCTAATAAAACTTCATATATAATATGTTAAAATCGAAGTTACGGTTTAAAAGATACAGATAATTTAGAAAATCATTTGGTTTGACTCAAATATATTCCAAAATAATATTTAAAAATACTTAACAGGCAAAAATAATCTCATATTCATATTCTACATATTTTTCTAATCAAATTTCATATATAACATGTTCAAATCGGAGTTATGGTTTAAAAGATATGGATGATTTTAAAAAGCATTTGGTTGACTTAAATATGATCCGCGAATGAATTACCTAAAACATCAGGGGGGGTTTCGAAAAATGTAAAATAACGATTCGCGTGTGACTTGAATCCGGACGGCGGGTTGATTTCAAGAAAAGACAGGGACTTTTGTGTAAAATACAAAAATAATGATTTGTTTTAACTTAAAACAGGACCGCGGGTTGAATTCTTTGAAATAGAGTGACTTTTCTGAAAAATGCCATGACGGACGAAAGAAACCCAATTTGCTTTATTATTAGGTAAAGATAAGTTCTCTTTTTAAGACTCTCGATGTAATAAGTGTGTGAAATTCTGTTATAAATCCTCGAGTATTGTGTGTGTCAGCAATACCGATCCTGGGATGACACTTAAACACAGAGACTTGACCGTCTAAGGTCGGGTCGCTACAAGATGGTATCAGAGCACACGCTGTCTGTAGGACACGACCACTAGGATAAGTCACATGATACTCTTCTCTACTCATTTCTGACTCTTCTCCATTTCAACTGTATACATGGCGGACCCAAGGAACAAGTTCACTCAACCGGATGACGACACATCTTTTGGATGACACTTGAAGAAAGTCACCAGGTACCTGAGAATTGGCATACCAGTCTTCACCGGGACCTACACCGCCACTTTACCAGAAGAGGAGCACTGGATGATTCGAGTTCATGTTCTAGGAAGGACGTTTGCACCAGTTACTGAGCTCATAGAGTTTTCCTTTGATGCACCAACCTAGAGTCTAGGAAAAAACATGGCCTCCCACATCACCATGGGACGCATTGGCGAGGTATACAACAAGGATCTTAATGACACCATCTACCAGATATGTGGACGCCGAGATGAGCAATGGGAGATGGTTTGCACCAGGAGGGATAAATCCATTGCAGCCTACATCCAGGACTTAAACCAGCACATTCGTCATCAGGAGAACCAGATGTGCGCCAGCATGATAGACATGAAGAACGTGATGACCTGGAACATAGAGCTAGAAGAGGAACTCAAGTGTACACACAATGGATATGAAGAAGAAATTGATGTACTACTTGAGAAGAATGAAGACCTAAAGAAGAAGCTAGGAGCATTCATGGGACATCCCGAACCTGAAAAGGACATTCCTTCTGAAGACTACATCATGCTCGACGACACCGACTCTGACCCCGATACTGATGATGATTATGAAGACGAAGCTTGAGCCGATATCATGGAGTCTTCCACCGATCAAAAATTCTAGACGACCACCATATTATCATTAGTATTCCCCCATGTATATAGTAATAGTCCGAGCTTTTGTAATGGTAGCTTAGATCGATTGTATGATCTTGTTTGAATTGAGTGGTGTGAAATGAATGTGTTCGTCTCATGTGCATATGGGTAGTGAATTTCTCTTTAGACCTCATTCTATTATGTTCTCACCCCTCTAAAACCTATCAGATGCCTCCAAGACGTGACCCCAGATTTGTCTTCCCACCGAAGCTCACTCAGTTGATCCAACAACAGAATGCCTTGATGCAGTTGCTAGTCCAGAACCAAGGCAACAACAACAACAACCCACCGCCACCACCACCAGTTGACAACTTAGCCCGTTTTCTAAGGTTGAATCCGCCGGTGTTCTCTAGTAGCACCGAGCCGATCATTGCTGATGACTGGCTCCACGGGATTGGAAGGGAGCTGATCACCACAGGTTGCACAGATGTTGAGAAGGTGCGCTTTGCCGCACATCAACTGGATAGACCCGCAGCCTCATGGTGGGAGAATTACACAGCCACTTTCCCCGTAGCCAATGTCACTTGGGATCAATTTCAGCAAGCTTTCCGCACTACACATGTCTCAACCGGAGCTATGAGCATGAAGAAGCATGCGTTTCGCAACTTACGCCAGGGAAATCGTACTGTGGGGAAGTACATGGATGAGTTCAGTAAGTTAGCTTGCTATGCCCAGATGATGTGGCCATAGATGCCGCGAAGCAGGAGAAGTTTATGGAAGGGCTGAACGATGAGTTGAGTATGCAGTTGATGGTGGCAACATTAGCCAACTACCAGGAGTTGGTAGATAGGGCCCTCATGATTAAAGGCAAGCAACAATAGATAGAGAGCCGCAAAAGGAAGTATGGACAGGGGAAGTACAACTCTGGAGCTCAGCATAAGCCTCGTTTTACCCCAAACTCGGGAGGACATACCTGTCATAACCATGGAGGCCACGCCCACAATGGAGGAAGTTCACACAACCACAGTGGCCCTAAGAATGGGAATGGGAATGGGAATAGAGGAAACAACGGTCAGAACGTTCCAACCCAGCAACACCCGCCAAGAAGGATCCAAGTCACATTACTTGTTTGAAGTGCGGGAAGACTGGACACTACGCCACCGAGTGTCCTGAAGCAAGGAATGGAAATGGCAATGGAAGCTCAGGGAAGAAGCCAAATCCTTTCACCAGAAGTCAGGTGAACCACATCAACATGGAGGAAGTTGAAGAGCAGCCTGACGCAGTGATTGGTAAGTTTTTGATTAAATCCTTTACTGCCCTCGTTCTTTTTGACACTTGTGCATCGCATTCATACATATCAAGTGGATTTGTGGACAAGTTTAAATTTCCAACCTTAGCCCTTAGGTCACCCATGTTAGTAAGCTTGCTAGGGGCGGAGTATCTAGCCAGCCGATGGTGTGATCGGTTACCTTTAACCATTGGTAGCCACGTTTCCCCCTCAAACCTAATAATTTTGGAGTCACAAGGATTGGATATAGTACTAGGTATGGATTGTCTATCGAAGTATGGAGGGAACATCGATTGTGCTAGTAAATCAATACTTCTCACCACCCTTGAGGGAAAAAGGATCAAGTATGTCTCTAGGCATGGGCCCAGGAGGACACAAGTAAATTCCCTCTCGAGAGTCGTTCAGGAGGAAGTGCCAGTTGTGAAAGATTACCCTGATGTTTTTCCAGAGGAATTACCAGGCATGCCACCAGATCATGATATAGAATTTTTGGTAGAGCTATTGCGAGGCACCGGACCAATATCGAAGAGACCATATCGGATGCTCGCAAATGATCTGGAGGAAATTAAGAAGCAGATTAAGGAGTTATTAGAGAAAGGTTACATTCGACCAAGTTCTTCACCGTGGGGCGCCCCAGTTCTCTTAGTTGAGAATAAGGATGGGTCTTTTAGAATGGTTGTTGATTATCATGCCATGAACGAGGTGACGATCAAGAACAAGTACCCACTATCGATGATCAACGATTTGTTTAACCAGCTGTAGGGAGCTAAAGTATTCTCCAAGATCGATCTTCGACCAGGATACCACCAGCTGAAGATCCGAGAACATGATATACCCAAGACAGCTTTTACCACAAGGTATGGGCTATATGAGTACATGGTCAAGTCATTTGGATTAACTAATGCCCCTGCCTATTTTATGAGTATGATGAATAAGGTGTTCATGGAGTTCATGGAAAAGTTTGTTGTCATGTTCATTGATGATATATTGGTGTACTCGAAGAATGAAGAGGAACACAAGGAACACTTGCGATTAGTTCTGAAGCTCAGGGAGCATCAGCTATACGCCAAGTTCAGCAAATGTGAGTTTTGTTTGAAATAAGTTGGTTTTCTTGGACATGTTATATCAGGAGAAGGTATAGCAATAGACCCTAACAAGGTTCAGTCTGTTACTGAGTGGTTGGCACCCACCTCAGTTGGATAGATCCACAGTTTTCTTGGACTCGCAAGATACTATAGGAGATTCATTGAGAAATTTTCCAAGATTGCAAAGCCCATGACAGAGTTGTTGAATAAGGACACCAAGTTCAAATGGACCAAGGAATGTGAGGCCAGTTTTCAGGAGTTGAAGAAACGTTTAGTTACAGTCCTAGTGCTAATTATTCAGGATATACGCAAGGATTTGCAAGTGTATTGCGACGCTTCTTGCCAAGGACTTGGAGGTGTACTTATGCAAGACGGAAGAGTTGTTTCATATGCCTCACGACAGCTTCGACCTCATGAGTTGAATTATGCTATGCATGATTTGGAGTTAGCAGCCATAGTGCATGCACTCAAGACCTGGAGGCATTTCCTTATTGGAAACCGTTGTGATGTATACATGGATCATAAGAGTCTGAAGTACATTTTCACACATAAGGAGTTGAATCTCAGGCAGAGGAGATGGTTGGAGCTCATAAAGGATTATGACATGAAACTACACTATCATCCAGGAAAGGCCAATGTTGTAGCAGACACTTTGAGCCGCAAGAGTTATGTCAATACTCTCGTGACCTGAGGATTACCGCAGGAGTTAGCCGACAAACTCAGAGAACTTCGTTTGGAGATAGTTCAGAGAGGTTTTGTTGCAGCAATGGAAGTTCAGTCCACATTGTAGGAAAAATTTCAAGAAGACCAGCAGACTGATAAGGAGATCGCGGAGATAAAGGAGAATATGAATAAAGGAAACGCCAAAGGTTTTCATGAGGATGAGCAAGAAACTTTATGGTTTGAGGATCATATTTATGTGCCCAATGATGCAGAGATCACGAAGTTAATACTTCAGGAGGCTCATGAATCGCCATACTTGATTCACCTAGGAAACACCAAGATGTATTTGGATTTGAATGAATGTTTCTGGTGGACAGGTATGAAGAAGGATATTGCCGAGTATGTAGCCGTGTGCGACGTCTGTCAAAGAGTTAAGGCAGAACACCAGAAGCTAGCAGGATTACTTCAGCCTATGCCGATACCCGAATGGAAGTGGGTTAAGCTTGGCATGGATTTTATCACCGGATTACCCAGGACCCGATCAGGATATGACTCCATCTGGGTAGTAGTTGATCGCTTGACCAAAGTGGCTCACTTTATCCCCGTGAAAACCACTCATACGAGCGTGAAGTTGGCCAAGATATATATGACTAGGATCGTATGTCTGCATGGAGTTCCGAGGACCATCGTATCAGATAGAGGAGCACAGTTTACCTCGAAGTTTTGGAATCAGTTACACCAGACTTTGGGCACTAGGCTAGAGTTCCTTACAGCTTTTCATCTGCAGACAGATGGACAAACAGAGAGAGTCAATCAGATTCTAGAGGATATGTTGAGAGCTTGTGCGCTAGATTATGGATCTTTTTTTGGATAAAAACAGTGGGGAAGGCCCCCACTGTGATTCTCATTTTCATTTATAAGAGGGAAACATATACATATGGATTTACATGATGGATTTAGTACAAGATAATAAAATGTCTACACATGATCTAGCCAACTTTGCATGCCCTCCTTCAATCCAGGTTTGGCCTTCTTTATAATCATGCTGAAGTGCTCCTTGAAAGTGGCAATGCAATATGTCATATTATTAACCTTGTGATAAAAAATAATGCTATTTCTGTGTTTCCAGAGACTCCAACATCCAGCAATCAAACATTCTTTAAAGCAGCCATGGGTATCTTGCTTCCTTCCTTCCAAGAGCATTTCTATAAGGTTGTGATCAGTGTTCCATTGGTAACCAATGTTCATCCAGAAGATTTGGCTGAAATCACAGCTAAAGAAGAGATGCATTAGGTGTTCATTAGGTTCATCATCACATAATTCACACTTACTAGTCTCAATGTAGAATTTCTTCCTGTTGAGTAGGTCTCTAGTGTTTAATCTGTCTTGTAACAGTAGCCAGAAGAAGAATTTATGCTTGGGCAGTGAGCATGATTTCCATATCCATTGATAGGGTTTAGGAGCATCAACAGGATTTCCCATTAGTTCAAGGTATATTCTCTTATTAGAGTACTTTGTGTCACCCCAATAGAATTTCCAAGTATCTGATTGCTGCTAGTTCTCTTTGTTGTGGATCAACTCTCTAAGATTGATACTCTATTGTACTGCAATAGAAGACATAGGCAAGTGGAATAATTCATAAAATTCACTCTCCTCCATGTTGTTGACAGATGCAAGAGTTGTGTCTGCCTTCTTTGCATAAGAAAATAGTTGAGGCATTGACTGTGATATTGTATGAGAGCACCATTTATCTGACCATAGCTTAATTGTATCACCAGTCCCAGCATACCATATAGTCATATTTTTGAATTCTTGCAAATTAGAGCAACAGTCTCTCCACCAAAAGGATCCCACCATGGTAGGGAAACTAGGTACCTCATCATTGTCATAGTAATTGTTCCATATAAGGTTAACCCATGGAATATCATGCTTGTTGAAGAATTTGTAAAGAAATTTAATAAGCAGAGTTTTGTTTTGTGCTCTCAGGTTTAACACCCCTAGGCCCCCTGCCTTTTTTTGGCAAGCAAACATTATCCCATTTGACAAGACAATTTCCTTTTTTGTTGATATCCTTACCATACCAAAGAAAATTCCTACCAGACTTTTCAAATTGGTCCAGTATGGAGAATGGTACTCTGATAGAACACATAGCAAAAATTGGTAGAGCAGCAACTATGGATTTGAGATGAACAAGTCTCCCAGAGTATGACATTAAAGAAGCAATGCCAGATAGTCTGTGGTCAAGTCTTGATACCATGGGCATCAAATCTGCTACTTTAGGTCTTGTAGATCCCATTGGTGGACCAAGATATGTGAAGGGCATGGCTTCTTTTTTACAGTTGAAGGTATTTGCCAGTTCTTGAGCTTTATCATCAGTCATATTGATTGGAACCATGGAAGATTTACTATAGTTTACAACAAGCCCGGTAAATTTTGAGAAATCGTCAAGTATCTCAATGAAACTTCTAATTTGTACCTCATCAGCTGGCAGGATGACCAGTGTGTCATCAGCATATTGTATTATGGGATAACATTCAGTACAATTAGTCTTAATTGGTACAGATAATGTTCCATTTCTCCAAGCCTCATTAACCATGATTTGCAACAATTCTCCAACCATGACATATAGAAGAGGGGAAAAAGGATCTCCTTGTCTGACACCACACTTACATTGTATGCATTTACCTGGAACACTATTAAGGATGACAGATGTAGTAGCAGTAGATAGGATAGACGAGACCCATCTAATCCATTTGTTGCTAAATCCCAGATGTTTCATCATGAATAAGATAGCCTTGTAGTTCACTTTATCAAAAGCCTTAACAAAATCAATCTTAAAAATAATGATTTCTTTCTTGGACTTGTGGCACATATGTATGTATTCAAAACTCCATGCAAGGCAATCCTAAATATTCCTTGTCTTAATAAACCCATATTGATTCTTGCTAATTCTAGATATAATAATCTGATGCACTCTACTAGCAAGGAGTTTAGTAAGAATTTTGATAGGCATACTTACAAGGGAGATGGGCCTATAATCATCAGGAGTTTCAGGATTGTCATTCTTGGGTATCAACAACTAGATTATGGATCTAGTTGGGATGATAATTCGCCTTACGCAGAGTTTTCATACAACAACAGCTATCAACAAGTTTGAAGATGACCCCTTTTGAAGCCTTGTATGGAAGGAAGTGCAGGACACCGTTGATGTGGGATGAAGTTGCATACCGTCAGTTGTTCGGACCAGATTTAATCAAGGAGTCTGAGGAGAAGGTTAAGTTGATTCGTGATAGACTAAAGGTAGCTCAATCCAGGCAGAAGAGTTATGCTGACACTAAACGCAAAGAGGTAGTCTATTAAATCGGAGACAGAGCATATCTTCGTGTGTCACCACTGCGAGGAGTCAAACGATTTGGAGTTAAAGGAAAGTTAGCCCCAAGATTTGTAGGACCATATCAAGTTTTGGAACGTATGGGAGAAGTGGCCTACAAATTGGAATTACCCGAAGGATTGTCAGGAGTTCATGATGTGTTTCACGTTTCCCACATAAAGAAGTGCCATGCTGAGATGGCCGATATTCCTCTAAGAGATACAGTGCCCCTTGAAACAATTTAGTTGGAAAGTGACCTAACCTACAAGGAAAAACCCATCAAGGTTCTCGAGTTTGCTAGCCGAGTTACACGCAGTAAGGTCATCAAATTTTGCAAAGTTCAGTGGAGCCACCATACCAAGGAGGAAGCCACTTGGGAGCGAGAGGAAGACCTACGGAAAGACCACCCACACCTATTTTCTAGCCAACCCAAATCTCTAGGGTGAGATTCATCTTAAGGGGGGTAGGTTTGTAACATCCCAATTTTCAATTTGGATGTTAATCACTAGGTCATCATATGCATCCATGCTCTTTGCATTTTTAATTGAATTTTATTTGGACAATTTGATCCTAGAGACCTTAAGCAACTCAAGGACCCAAGGAGAGAGTTGAAGGTTTCACTAAATTTCCATATTTGAATTTATTTCAAATTTGAAAAGAGGATCAATTTGATTTTAATAGTTTCTCTCCAATTATTTCCAACAATAAAAATAAATGAGAGAAGATAATATGACTTCTTCAACAAGAGAGAAATATTGGAGAAGAAATTTTAAAATCAAATCATTATTTTATTTGCTATTTTATTTCAATTAGAGAAAACTTGCATTTTTGACAAATTGTATTTCAGTCTAGAAAAATGTTCATCTTGTCCTAAATATTAGGTTTGGACGGTGAAATTTTTTCTAGAATTTTTAGTTTTTTTAGGATTTTCTTATGCGGCGAAATTATTTATTTAAAAAAACTTCGGACCGAACCGGGCCGAAGCCCAGCCAGCCCAACCGAGCCGCCGCCGCCTTCCTCCCGTGTGGACGCCGGACTCCGGCGAGGAGGAGTCCGGGTCGGCCTCCCCGTGCCCCTTCGTGCAAGCCGAGGACCCCCTCGGGGCCTCCTTATAAGTCGCGCCGCCCTGCCCTCTTCTCCTCATCGCCCGCAACACCGCTGCCCCGTAGCCGAGCCGCGCCGCCGCCGCCATTCGCCGCCGTCACTGCCGCTGCCGCCGACCCGCGCCGCCACCCCGCATCGTCGCCCGCCTCGTCGTCGCTTCGCCGTTGACACCCGTCACCATAGCCACCTAGTCCCGCCGCCGATGCCGTTGACCGGTGAGAACCAGTCGGTTCTTTCGGTTTTATCGGTTTAGTTTTTAGATCGGTTTTTCGTTTTTGTTTTAGTCTAATTAGTAAACGTTCACTAGTTTGATCGTTTTAACGAAGTGTTTTCGTTCGTTAGTCTCTGTTAGCGGATGTTCGTCCAATAGATTTTTCTTTTTAAATTTTATTTTCGGCCAGGGACCTATCCACGAATAGCTTTCTTACAGATTAGTCCCTGATCTTCACACCTTCGCTACTTTTTGCTCATTTGTTCAAATCCAGTGACACCAATGCCAAAATCTTCGTCTTGTTCCTCTCTATGCAGATAATCAACTTGAACATGATTTTGAAAATTTTAAATTTGGTTTCAAGTAGATTTGAATTTGAACTTCTTTTGATCGTAGTTTGAGTTTCGTAGCTCGGATTTGATTGATTCTTTTTGCAAATCGAAGGTCTTCTGTTGAGCTTTCAGTTTAGATCTTTTCTTTTTGTTTTACATTTGCAACTTATGCTTGAGTGCTTATGTATGCTATTGTTTGTTCACGATAGAGTTTCCGGAGTGCGAGGCTTGCTACTACGCATCTCTAGGGTTTTCCGATCTTCAGCAAGGAAAGTAACACTTTGATCATATCCATTATTTACCCAGTTTTTATGCATTAGTTTCAACCCTCAGACATTGCATGTGTAGGATTTGATAACATGAGGGTATTTGGGAAGTAGTTGATGAGGAAGGAACCTATTTCCTTTTATTCAAACCCTGGGAGTTATACGTTATGCTGCTATGCTATGCTCGTATACGTGGTTTGGTTTGAGTGATTCATGACAGATGGGAGAGTTATTATTAATTAATGGTTAACTTAAGGTGGCTACTTTAATACACATCTGGGTGGATTGGTTCCGGGCACATGGAGAATCCAGTGTTGTCCTAAGGGATCCCGGAGTAATCGTGTGATAATCCTATGGTTTGCCACTCAGGCTCAAATGGATCATAAGATTATTCATGCTGGAAACTTCCGTGTGCAGCCACAAGCCATTATGGGCTCTAGCATAGTTGAGTATGTTGTGTGACCTCTTTCAGTGGTAGGCTAGCAGATGTAGGGGAAAGTAGGATGTTACTGTCTACCCAGAGTAAAAAGTTAATGCTTCAGAAAGACTATGTCTCGATCATCTAGTCATGGATGTGGTCGAGTCTTGTGCGGAAAAGTGCGCAGACCTCTGCAGGGTGTGTAAACTAATCATGGTTAGCCGTGTCCCCGGTTATGGACATCTTGAGTATCTGGTACTTGAATTATTGGTTTGATCTCATCACTTTACTTAATTAATTTGTTGGGTTATAATTATTATTTTGGGATTGAGTTGGAGGAACCTTCTCAATAATTTCAACCAACTTTGTAGTGAAATAAAATATATTCCTTTGATGTAGGAAAAATTAGCTTTATGCAAATGATAACCGTAGAGCCTCCACTAGCCATATATGCATGTAGCGATAGGTGTTATTTGTTCATTGCTCTATAGTTTTATCTTGCCAGCATATTCCATGTGCTGACCTACACAGCCTGCAACACATTATGTTGCAGAATTTTCAGACGAAGAGTAGGGTGCACTAGCTCATTGTCATGCACTCAGTTTTGTCGTGGAGTTGGATGAACTCTTCTACCTTCGAAGCTTCCGCTGTTATCTTATTTAGATGGCCTTTTGCAATATTATTGTAATACGTTCTCTTTTTGAGACTCTCGATGTAATAAGTGTGTGATTGAACCTCTGTTATAAATCCTTGAGTATTGTGTGTGTCAGCAATACTGATCCAGGGATGACACTTAAACATAGAGACTTGACCGCCTGAGGTCGGGTCGCTACAACCACTCAAGTCAACACTCCGATGACACCATCTCTGACCCAAGTACTCCGACATCGAATACTCTTCGACGTGCCGTGCGCCAAGATCGTCAAGAAAACCGCAATCCTCTACACGACAACGCCTCTCAAGAGCAACCACACCGTCAAAACCAAGCTACTTTTGTGCAAGCATGAGGACGGCAATACCAACGCCATCAAGAAGTGGAAGAGCGAGCATGATAACATCAAGATGAACAAGATGCCGAGGCACAACGTCAAGAACAAAAATTACGTGAAGCTCAAGCACTTGAGGCGCAACGTGTCCTCCGAGATTCAAGTTAATCCGTAGACACGCACAACCGACGAGCTCATGAGCATAAAGAAGGGCTTCGCGAAGAGGTTCAAGAGAGGATTATTCCATCAAGAGTACATCGTTAAGTTCCTCAAGCTCCTCCTCAAGCTCGACAAGCACCTCAAGTTCAATAAGAGCAAGAAGACAATGGAGATCGTCCATGAAAAGAGCAAGTTGAGGGAGACGATCCTCCTCGTCAAGGACGTCATCCTCCATGACCCCAACACAATGAAGAGCAAGCTAAAGTTCACCATGCCCAAGTTTTCTAGAAGCAATGATCCCGAAGAGTACCTTTCATGGGCATTGAAGGTTGAAAAAATCTTTCGTTTGCACAACTATGGGGAAGAGAAGAATATCGCGATGGCATCCCTTGAGTTCCAAGACTACGTCCTCATTTGGTGGGAACAAGTCATTGAGCGCCGTGAGGCAAGAGGTTAACCACCCATCACTACTTGGGCGCAAATGAAGGATGTCATGAGAGCATGCTTCGTGCCAACCTACTACAACCGCGACCTCTTCAAGAAACTCCAACTCCTCAAGAAAGGAACCAAGAGCATTGCACATTATTACAAGGAAATGGAGATTGCCATGATACGAGCTAATGTCACGGAAGATGATGAGCAAACTATGGCACGTTTCTTGAATGGACTTAATCACCCAATCAAGAAGATCGCCGAATTGCAACCATACTCGAACCTCATCGAGCTAGTGCATAAAGCTACCAAGGCGGAACATCAAGTGCAATATGAATTCAAATATGCCAAGTTCTCATACAAGTCCTATGGTTTCTCCAATCCTCAAGTTTCAACGACTCTGACATCTTCTACCTCAACCAAGCCATCTACAAGCAACGGTGACAAGTCAAGTTACAAGAAAACTTCGACGACCTCAAGTCATCCTCCTGCTACAAGCAACTTCAAGCCGAGAGCTTCATCATCATCTACCCCAACCGATGACACCATCAAGACAAGTTCCTTCAAATGTTTTACATGCGGCGGCCGAGGCCACAAGTCTTTTGAGTGTACAAACAAGCGCACCATGATCCTCAACGACGATGGTACTTATGACTCCATGAGTGATGGAGAAATGGAAGCCCTTGCGCAAGTGGCCATGCACCGGCAAGTGAACGATGATGAAGATGATCAAGTCTTTTGCGATGAAGATTCAAGCCCCGCTCTCATTGTCTCCAAGGTCTTGACTCTTCAACATCAACAAGAAGAAGACCAAAGATGCCATATATTCAATACCAAGGCCGACATCAACGAAAGGTCCATCAAGGTCATCATCGATGGAGGGATTGTCATAACTTGGCAAGTGAAGAACTATGCTCCAAGCTCCAATTGGCCAAGATGAAGCACCCACATCCATACAAGGTTCAATGGCTTAGCGACTCCGGCACTATCCAAGTCGAGCATAGAGTACAAGTTTCTTTCAAGATCAGAGCTTACGAAGACACTTTGGAGTGTGATGTCATTCCGATGTCCGTTCGCCACCTCCTCCTTGGATGGCTATGGCAATTTGATCGAGGTGTCATCCACAATGGCGGAACGAACCACTATAGCTTCAAGATTAAAGGAAGGGAGTACGTCCTTTAACCTATGTCTCAAGCCAAGTGATTGCCGACAAGCAAGCTACCCATCATGGAGAGAATAGTGAGATAGCGAAACACCACAAAGAGAGTGAGCGCCACAAGCCCAAATTGAGTGCCCCCACGATGAGCGACAAGAAGAACTTAGTTCTATTTGCTACCAAAAGTGAGATTAGAGAAGTGTGTGCAAACCCATCAAGTGTCATGCACTATGTCCTTTTTTGCAAGGACGAGGCACCAAAAGCTAACACCACTCACAATCTACCTTTAGTGTTGTCTTCTCTATTGCAGGAATTCCAAGATGTTTTCCCCGACGAGCTACCTCCTGGTCTACCCCCACTACGAGGCATCGAGCACCGAATAAACCTCATCCCCGGAGCACCCCTTCCTAACAAGGCTCCCTACCGCGTCAACCCCGAGGAAACTAAGGAGATCCAACGGCAAGTACAACAACTCATCAACAACGGCCATGTTCGAGAAAGTTTGAGCCCTTGTGCCATCTCGGTAATCCTTGTTCCCAAGAAAGATGGTACATTTCGCATGTGTTCTGATTGTCGTCCTATCCATGCTATTACCGTGCGGTATCTTTACCCTATTCCACGCCTAGATGATATGCTAGATGAGCTTAGCGGAGCCACCATTTTCTCTAAGATTGACCTTAAAAGTGGACTATCAAATACGCATCCAAGAAGGTGATCAATGGAAAACCGCATTTAAGACCAAGTTTGGCTTATATGAATGGCTTGTTATGCCAATGGGTTTATCCGAAGCATCCGGTACTTTCATGCGCCGCATGCATTTTGTTTTTCGACCTTATATCGGTGTATTTGTTGTGGTCTACTTTGATGATATTCTTGTCTTCAACAAATCTCTAAAACACCATGTCACCCACCTTCGAACCATGCAACAAACTCTTAGAAAAGAGCACCTTTATGCTAATATGGACAAATGCCTTTTTGGTGTTGATAAGCTTGTTTTCTTGGGTTTCGTTGTGTCTTCTAAGGGTGTTCATGTAGATGAATCTAAGATCAATGCTATTAAAACTTGGCCTCCACCAACTAACTTCCAAGAAGTGCGTAGCTTCCTTGGTTTAGCTGGTTTATGACTTCCTCCCTCTTTTTGGATCTCAATACAATGTTCTCCCCCTCTCTTGTGGAGATCTATTCGATGTAATCTTCTTTTTGCGGTGTGTTTGTTGAGAACGATGAATTGTGGGTTTATGATCAAGACTATCTATGAACAATATTTGAATCTTCTCTGAATTCTTTTATGTATGATTGGTTATCTTTGCAAGTCTCTTCGAATTATCAGTTTGGTTTGGCCTACTAGATTGATCTTTCTTGCAATGGGAGAAGTGCTTAGCTTTGGGTTCAATCTTGTGGTGTCCTTTCCCAATGACAGTAGGGGCAGCAAGGCACGTATATTATTGTTGCCATCGAGGATAACAAGACGGGGTTTTTATCATATTGCATGAATTTATCCCTCTACATCATGTTATCTTGCTTAAGGCGTTACTCTGTTTTCATGAACTTAATACTCTAGATGCATGCTGGATAGTGGTCGATGAGTGGAGTAATAGTAGTAGATGCAGGCAGGAGTCAGTCTACTTGTCTCGGACGTGATGCCTATATACATGATCATACCTAGATATTCTCATAACTATGCTCAATTCTGTCAATTGCTCAACAGTACTTGGTTCACCCACCATAAAATACTTATGCTCTTGAGAGAAGCCACTAGTGAAACCTATGGCCCCCGGGTCTATCTTCATCATATGAATCTTCCAATACTTAGTTATTTCCTTTGCTTTTTTACTTTGCTTTTATTTTACTTTGCATCTTTATCACAAAAATACCAACAATATTATCCTATCATATCTATCAGATCTCACTCTCGTAAGTGATCGTGAAGGGATTGACAACCCCTTATCGCGTTGGTTGCAAGGAGTTATTTGTTTTGTGCAGGTACGAGGGACTCGCGCGTAGCCTCCTACTGGATTGATACCTTGGTTCTCAAAAACCGAGGGAAATACTTACGCTACTTTGCTGCATCATCCTTTCCTCTTCAAGGAAATCCAACGCAGTGCTCAAGAGGTAGCAAGAAGATTTCTGGCGCCGTTGCTGGGGAGTGTACGCAAAAGTCAACATACCAAGTACCCATCACAACCCTTATCTCCCGCATTACATTATTTGCCATTTGCCTCTCGTTTTCCTCTCCCCCACTTCACCCTTGCCGTTTTATTCGCCCTCTCTTTCTCTATTTGCCTCCTTTTGCCAGCTTGCTTTTTGTTTGCTTGTGTGTTGGATTGCTTGCTTGTCTCGATGGCTCAAGATAACACTAAATTGTGTGACTTTACCAATACCAACAACAATGAATTTGTTAGCACTCCGATTGCTCCTCTTACCGATGCTGAATCTTGTGAAATTAATGCTGCTTTGCTGAATCTTGTCATGAAAGATCCATTTTCCGGCCTTCCTAGTGAAGATGCCGCTATCCATCTAAATAGCTTTGTTGATTTGTGTGATATGCAAAATAAGAAAGATGTGGACAACGATATTGTTAAGATGAAGCTATTTCCTTTTTTCGCTTAGAGATCGTGCTAAAGCTTGGTTTTCGTCTTTGCCTAAAAATAGTATTGATTCTTGGAACAAGTGCAAAGATGCTTTTATCTCTAAGTATTTTCCTCCCACTAAGATCATCTCCCTTAGAAATGATATTATGAATTTTAAGCAACTTGATCATGAACATGTTGCACAAGCTTGGGAGAGGATGAAATTAATGACACGTAATTGCCCCACTCATGGTTTGAATTTGTGGATGATTATACAAAACTTTTATGCCGGATTGAATTTTGCTTCTAGAAATCTTTTAGATTTGGCCGCAGGAGGTACTTTTATGGAAATCACTTTAGGAGAAGCTACTAAACTCCTAGATAATATTATGGTTAATTATTCTCAATGGCATACTAAAAGATCTACTAATAAAAAGGTGCATGCAATAGAGGAAATTAATGTTTTGAGTGGAAAGATGGATGAACTTATGAAATTATTTGCTAGTAAGAGTGTTCCTTCTGATCCTAATGATATGCCCTTGTCTACTTTGATTGAGAACAATAATGAACCTATGGATGTGAATTTTGTTGGTAGGAATAATTTTGGTAACAACGCGTATAGAGGAAATTTTAATCCTAGGCCTTATCCTAGTAATCCCTCTAATAATTTTGGTAATTCCTACAACAATTCTGATGGAAATTATAATAAGATGCCCTCTGATTTTGAATCTAATATTAAAGAATTTATTACTTCACAAAAGAATTTCAATGCTTTGATTGAAGAAAAATTACTTAAGATTGATGATTTGGCTAGGAACGTTGATAGAATTTCTCTTGATGTTGATTCTTTAAAGCTTAGATCTATTCCTCCTAAGCATGATATCAATGAGTCTCTCAAAGCCATGAGAATTTCCATTGATGAGTGCAAAGAAAGAACCGCTAGGATGCGTGCTAAGAAAGATGCCTTTATAGAGCGTGTTCTTCTAGTTCCTATGAAAATAAAGATGAGGATCTAAAAGTTATTGATGTGTCCCCTATTAAACCTTTTTTTTGCAATATGAATCTTGATAATGATGGGACTGAATATGATCCACCTTTACCTAGAAGGCGTTCCGAAAATTCGGAGTTTTTAGATCTTGATGCTAAATTTGATGAAAGTGGGATTGAATAAATTAAAACCCTAGATGTTGCTAAACCCACTATTTTGGATTTCAAGGAATTTAATTATGAAAACTGCTCTTTGATTGATTGTATTTCCTTGTTGCAATCCGTGCTAAATTCTCCTCATGCTTATAGTCAAAATAAAGCGTTTACTAAACATATCGTTGATGCCTTGATGCAATCTTATGAAGAAAAACTTGAGTGGGAAGTTTCTATCCCTAGAAAACTTTATGATGAGTGGGAACCAACTATTAAGATTAAGATTAAGATTAAAGATCATGAGTTCTATGCTTTATTTGATTTGGGTGCTAGTGTTTCCACGATTCCAAAGACTTTGTGTGACTTGTTAGGTTTCCGTGATTTTGATGATTGCTCTTTAAACATGCACCTTGCGGATTCCACTATTAAGAAACCAATGGGAAGAATCAATGATGTTCTTATTGTCACAAATAGGAATTATGTGCCCGTAGATTTTATTGTTCTTGACATAGATTGCAATTCTTCATGTCCTATTATCCTTGGTAGACCTTTCCTTAGAACGATTGGTGCAATTATTGATATGAAGGAAGGAAATATTAGATTCCAATTTCCGTCAAGGAAAGGCATGAAACACTTTCCTAGAAAGAAACTTAAATTACCTTATGAATCTATTATGAGAGCCACTTATGGATTGCCTACCAAAGATGGCAATACCTAGATCTATCCTTGCTTTTTATGCCTAGCTAGGGGCGTTAAACGATAGCGCTTGTTGGGAGGCAACCCAATTTTAATTTTTTCCTTGCTTTTTGCTCCTGTTTAGTAATAAATAATTTACCTAGCCTCTGTTTTGGTTGTGTTTGTTGTGTTTAATTAGTGTTTGTGCTAAGTAGAACAGTTGGGAAGACTTGGGGGAAGTCTTGATATCTTGCTGTAAAAAACATAAACTTTAGCGCTCACAAGAACTGCTACCATTTTTAAACATATCTTGTGTTTAATTCTTTTTGCAGATGATTAATATATAAATTCCTCACGTTCATCAATTTATTTCAGAATTTTTGGGATTCCATCTCTTGCGCTAGTTACAGATTACTACAGACTGTTCTGTTTTTGACAGATTCTGTTTTTCGTGTGTTGTTTGCTCATTTTGATGTATCTATGGCTAGTAAAATAGTTTATAAACCATAGAGAAGTTGGAATACAGTAGGTTTAACACCAATATAAATAAAGAATGAGTTCATTACAGTACCTTGAAGTGGTCTTTTGTTTTCTTTCGCTAACGGAGCTCACGAGATTTTCTACTTTAAGTTTTGTGTTGTGAAGTTTTCAAGTTTTGGGTAAAGATTTGATGGATTATGGAACAAGGAGTGGAAAGAGCCTAAGCTTGGGTATGCCCATGGCACCCCCAAGATATTATAAGGACACCTAAAAGTCAAAGCTTGGGGATGCCCGGGAAGGCATCCCCTCTTTCGTCTACTTCTATCGGTAACTTTACTTAGAGCTATATTTTTATTCACCACATGATATGTGTTTTGCTTGGAGCGTCTTGTATGATTTGAGTCTTTGCTTTTTAGTTTACCACAATCATCCTTGTTGTACACACCTTTTGAGAGAGCCATACATGATTTGTAATTTGTTACAATACTCTATGTA
Organism: Triticum aestivum; assembly: GCF_018294505.1. Lineage (NCBI taxonomy): Eukaryota > Viridiplantae > Streptophyta > Magnoliopsida > Poales > Poaceae > Triticum > Triticum aestivum. The sequence continues at coordinate 281,402,104 of NC_057809.1, forward strand.
CTTCACTTATATCTTTTGAGTTATATAGTTTTGCTCTAGTACTTCACTTATATCTTTTAGAGCACGGTGGTGGATTTGTTTTATAGAAACTATTGATCTCTCATGATTCACTTAGATTATTTTGAGAGTCTTAAATAGCATGGTAATTTTCTTAAATAATCCTAATATGCTAGGTATTCAAGAGTAAAAGTTTTCTTATGAGTGTTTTGAATACTAAGAGAAGTTTGATGCTTGATGATTGTTTTGAGATATGGAGGTAATAATATCAAAGTCATGCTAGTTGAGTAGTTGTGAATTTGAGAAATGCTTGTGTTGAAGTTTGCAAGTCCCGTAGCATGCACGTATGGTCAAATTATGTAACAAATTTGAAACATGAGGTGTTCTTTGATTATCCTCCTTATGAGTGGCGGTCGGGGATGAGCGATGGTCTTTTCCTACCAATCTATCCCCCTAGGAGCATGTGTGTAGTGCTTGGTTTTTGATGACTTGTATATTTTTGCAATAAGTATGTGAGTTCTTTATGACTAATGTTGAGTCCATGGATTATACGCACTATCACCCTTCCATCATTGCTAGCCTCTTCGGTACCGTGCATTGCCCTTTCTCACATTGAGAGTTGGTGCAATCTTCGCCGGTGCATCCAAACCCCATGATATGATACACTCTTTCACACATAAACCTCCTTATATCTTCCTCAAAACAGCCACCATACTAACTATTATGGCATTTCCATAGCCATTCCGAGATATATTGCCATGCAACTTTCCACCATTCCGTTTATCATGACACATTCATCATTGTCATATTGCTTAGCATGATCATGTAGTTGACATAGTATTTGTGGCAAAGCCACCATTCATAATTCTTTCATACATGTCACTCTTGGTTCATTGCATATCCCGCTACACCGCCGGAGGCATTTATATAGAGTCATCTTTTGTTCTAGCATCGAGTTGTAATCATTGAGTTGTAAATAAATAGAAGTGTGATGATCATCATTTTCTAGAGCATTGTCCCAAGTGAGGAATTAAAAAAATAGGAAGGCCATAAAAAAGATGAGAAGGCCCAAAAAAGGAGAGAAAAAGAGAGAAGGGACAATGCTACTATCCTTTGCCACACTTGTGCTTCAAAGTAGCACCATAATCTTCATGATAGAGAGTCTCTTGTTTTGTCACTTTCATATACTAGTGGGAATTTTTCATTATAGAACTTGGCTTGTATATTCCAACAATGGGCCTCCTCAAGTGCCCTAGGTCTTCGTGAGCAAGCAAGTTGGATGCACACCCACTTAGTTTCTTTTGTTGAGCTTTCATACATTTATAGCTCTAGTGCATCCGTTGCATGGCAATCCCTACTCCTTGCATTAACATCAATCGATGGGCATCTCCATAGCCCATTGGTTAGCCTCGTTGATGTGAGACTTTCTCCTTTTTGTCTTCTCCACATAACCCCCATCATCATATTCTATTCCACCCATAGTGCTATGTCCATGTCTCGCGCTCATATATTGCGTGAAAGTTTATAGGTTTGAGATTATTAAAGTGTGAAACAATTGCTTGTCTTGTCATCGGGGTTGTGCATGATGAGAGCATTCTTGTGTGATGAAAATGGAGCATGACTAAACTATATGATTTTGTAGGGATGAACTTTCTTTGGCCATGTTATTTTGAGACGACATAATTGCTTAGTTAGTATGCTTGAAGTATTATTATTTTTATGTCAATATGAAATTTTATCTTGAATCTTTTGGATTTGAATATTCATACCACAATTAAGAAGAATTACATTAAAATTATGCCAAGTAGCACTCCGCATAAAAAAATCTGTTTTTATCATTTACCTACTCGAGGATGAGCATGAATTAATCTTGGGGATGCTTGATACGTCTCCAACGTATCTATAATTTTTGATTGCTCCATGCTATATTATCTACTGTTTTGGACATTATTGGGCTTTATTATCCACTTTTATATTATTTTTGGGACTAACCTATTAACCAGAGGCCCAGCCCAGAATTGCTGTTTTTTTGCCTATTTCAGAGTTTCGCATAAAAGGAATATCAAACGGAGTCCAAACGGAATGAAACCTTCGGGAACGTGATTTTCTCACCGAACATGATCCAGGAGACTTGGACTCCTTCCTCCTATATATACCTACGTACCCCCAAACGATCAGGTACGGAGCCTAAACCCTAATTCCACTGCCGTAACTTTCTGTATCCATGAGATCCCATCTTAGGGGCCTGTTCTGGAGCTCCGCCGGAGGGGGCATCCATCACGGAGGGCTTATACATCAACACCATAGCCTCTCCGGTGAAGTGTGAGTAGTTTACCTCAGACCTTCGGGTCCATAGTTATTAGCTAGATGGCTTCTTCTCTCTTTTTGGATCTCAATACAATGCTCTCCCCCTCTCTTGTGGAGATCTATTCGATGTAATCTTCTTTTTGCGGTGTGTTTGTTGAGACCGATGAATTGTGGGTTTATGATCAAGACTATCTATGAACAATATTTGGATCTTCTCTGAATTCTTTTTTGTATGATTGGTTATCTTTGCAAGTCTCTTCGAATTATCAGTTTGGTTTGGCCTACTAGATTGATCTTTCTTGCAATGGGAGAAGTGCTTAGCTTTGGGTTCAATTTTGCGGTGTCCTTTCCCATTGATAGTAGGGGCAGCAAGGCACGTACTGTATTGTTGCCATCGAGGATAACAAGATGGGGTTTTTATCATATTGCATGAATTTATCCCTCTACATCATGTCATCTTGCTTAAGGCGTTACTCTGTTTTCTTAGTTATTTCCTTTGCTTTTTTACTTTGCTTTTATTTTACTTTGCATCTTTATCACAAAAATACCAAAAATATTATCCTATCATATCTATCAGATCTCACTCTCGTAAGTGACCGTGAAGGGATTGACAACCCCTTATCGCGTTGGTTGCGAGGAGTTATTTGTTTTGTGCAGGTACGAGGGACTCGCGCGTAGCCTCCTACTCGATTGATACATTGGTTCTCAAAAACTGAGGGAAATACTTATGCTACTTTGCTGCATCATCCTTTCTCTTCAAGGAAATCCAACGCAGTGCTGAAGAGGTAGCAAGGGTGTGGTGGAGTTCCGGTGGCGGCGATGAGGGCTTCTTCTCGGTAGTGCGCCCCTCCTCCTCTAGACCCTGAGGCAGCGGAATCGTCTGCAAGGAGAGTAGAAAGGGTGCATGGTCGTGGTCACCGTGGTGCCCCAGGAGTAGGAGGAAGGGGCGGTGCTCTGGTGGTGCCTCCATTGGTGGCTCCTTCCCCAATGGAAGGCCATGTTGGGGACCAACCTCAAGAGTTCATCATTAGGCTGTATAAGCCCTTGCGCGGCCACCTTTGTCTCCCAACCTTCTTTGCACGGGAGATGGAGCTCGAGCGACCGCGCGCCCTGAGGCTACACATGAGGGGGTGTTAGGACGGAAGCATGAGGGTTGATGTCGACATCCCCTCCCCTCATGTAATGTACCTCCATCATGGCTGGAAAACCTTGGCCCATGCCCACAGCTTCTCGGAGGGGCACATTCTCCATTTCAAATTAATGGAGAGTGTCCTGCTCTCCGTCAAGATCTTTGGACGCTCGGGAGGCCGCTTAGGGTGCTGCGTGGAGAGCTCGACCGACGACTAAATCTCCTCCTTGAGCGAAAGCGACGAGGAGGACAGTGACGGCGATGATGACGACAGCGGGTAGAGGAGCGACGACTCTGACTCCGGCGGATCATCGCCCGCACCATCTTCATCAGGCGGTAGCACCACCATATGCATCTATGCCTCTTCCCCGGCAATGTAATTTGCCGGGGGGTTTGGATGCAAAGGTGTCGATGGTGCTGCCGGGCTCCTCCAGCAGTCTTCCAGCTGTATCCCGGCAGGCTTCCTCTCGGGCTGTAGCTCCATTAGCCCTGTGGAGTCCTGCTGGCCCTGGTGATGGTGGCTGAGGGGGCCACCTTCCGCCGTGCTCTCCATCGAGGCGTTCCCTCGCGCTTCTGTTCTCCTCGGGCTAGCTCTCCTGGAGCCCGACGAGTGAGAGCCGGGCCTCTGCCCAGGCACTCCTTTTGCCCTCCTTGCCCTCGATGACTGTACCTAGGAGGAGAGGGACAAGAAAGGGCATTATAGAGCACTTATCTTTTTTCAATCTAAAATCGGTAGGCAATTGTCAAATAATGCAATCTCTCGAGTCCATCTTTGTGTTCTGTAATGCTTGTACTTGTATTCGCATGTCAATGAAAGAGATGAACCTTGCCGAGAACTCATGCATGTATACGTCCATGCACAAGTGGAGTGCCTCTTTATTGTAGTTAAACGAGTTTTCCCAGCAGGATATCCTGCTGGCACACTTTTTGTCTGCCGGAGAACCATGTCCGCCGGGGAACAGGCCGAGGTGCCAGCCCCCCGCTCACTCCCCTTTCACCAAGGGCCACTGCGACCATCCAGGCCGAAGCAACGTTCAAGCCAAGGATGGAAGCACCCTAGTTCCAAGAGAGCAGCGAGGTTTCTCTATGCAAAAGTTATAGCTTACAGAGCACTAATGGACAAGAGGTAAACTTATATGTTTGGCTTGCCAGGGACCACGGTGCCGTGCAATATTCTTGTCCCTTGTCGGAGTCAAGTTCACGGCAGGAACCTGCGACTCCATGTAGAAGAGAATGAATGCAGGATGCAGTCCTATCTATATGCATATGCAAATGCTCATGAAATGCTTGTGCAATGATCTGGATGTGCTTGTGCATGCATGCGATCTCGATCAGGCCCCCCCGCAGTGCTTCTTTACTTTATCTTGCACGGGGTCATCGCCCCGGCTCTGTATAAGGGGTTACATGCAACTGAGACAAGGCGTGTACAAAAGGGTGGCTGCCGGGAGGTGCCTAGCAGCCTCACGCCTTACGGGTAGTACTTATGGAGATGCTCAATATTCCATGAGTTTTGCAACTGTGTGCCATCTCTGGTCTCTAGACGGACCGCGCCAGGTCTGGTGACTTGTACCACCCGGTAAGGTCCTTCCCACTTTGGTGATAACTTGTTTGTACCCTTGGCATATTGAACACGCCTAAGGACAAGGTCACCTTCCTCAAAACACCAGGCATGAACCCTGCGGCTATGATAGCGACACAGGGCTTGCTGGTTGCGTGTAACACATGTAGCAGCCCGGAGACGGTTCTCCTCAAGAAGCACAGCATCGTCACGCCGATGCTGATCTTGCACTACTTCATCGTAGGCAAGCACTCAAGGGGATCCGTAAATGAGTTCCATGGGGATAACTGCTTCTGCCCGGTAGCTCGGTTAGGTGTCGTTCTGAGGGACCAGAGAACTACCGACAGCTCCTCAATCCACCGCCTGTCGTGCTTCTGCAGCATATTGAAAGTTCTTGTCTTGAGTCCACTAAGCACTTCAGCGTTCGTCCTCTTAGCTTGTCCATTGCTCCGGGGGGTGTGCCACAGAAGCAAATAAGACTTTGAATCCGAGGGTGTGAACATATTGCATGAAGGCGTGGCTCGTTAACTAGGTGTCGTTGTCTGTGATGATCCTTGACGGAACTCCGGAACGACACACTAATTCTTTCAAGAACTTGATAGCTGACTGAGCAGTCACCTTTCTCATGGCAGTCACTTCTAGCCACTTTGTAAACTTGTTGATGGCAACAAACAAGAATTCAAAGCCCGCGATTGCTCGGTGGAAGGGGCTGAGGATATCGAGCCCCCGGACCGAAAATGGCCATGATAGAGGGATTGTCTGAAGGGCTTGGGGAGGCAGATGTGTTCTCTTGGAATGGAACTAACAGGCTTCACATTTCGTGACAAGGTCAACTACATCTTGGAGGGTTGTGGGCCAACAGAATCCTTGTCGGAATGCTTTCCCAACTAATGCCCTTGATCCAATGTGTGAGCCGCACATTCCTCTGTGAATCTCAGCTAGCAGTTCCTTTCCATCCTCCTAGCTAACACACTTTAATTTCACACCGTTGGGCCTTCTTCTGTACAGAGTGTCATTGACAAACTGATACATACTGGCCCTGCGGGGTACTCTTTCAGCTTCATCATGATTGCCAGGTAGTTCTCCGGTTTGGAGGAAGTGGACAACATGCCTTGCCCAAGTTGGAGTCTGAGGCTCGGTAACGAGGACTAGCGGCACCTCCTTGGCTGCTGGAGCACCAGCGTCCTTCGCGGGGTCCATAGGCCCGGCTGGAGGGGGTGGTCCGGCAAGCTGCGAGGAGTTGTTTCCGGCAGGGTCTCTGCCGGGAGAGGCTTACCGTAGTCCATCTTTCTGCTTTTCCGGGCCATTATGGCTGGTGATACGGAGGGTTGAGAGAGATGGAGAACAAAAGTTCCTGGTTCCATAGGAAGCTTCTACACAACACACTTTGACAGGTGATCAGCTATGCTGTTTTCCGCACGGGGTACGTGCTCTGTTTGCAACCCGTGAAAGTGCTCCTCCAATCTCCTTACTTTGTCAACGTATGCTTCCATCAATGGGCTTTGGTAATCCTTGTTGACTTGTCTCACCACGAGCTGTGAATCTCCTCGAATGGCCAGCTTATTAGTTCCCAATTCCGCTGCAATCCTCAGCCCGACAAGGAGCCCTTCATACTCTGTTGTATTGTTGGTGGCTTCTTCCCGGGTAAAGTGCATCTGGACGACGTACTTCAAGGGCTCCCCGGAGGGGGCAACAAGAAGCACGCCAGCCCCTGCGCCTTGTAGGGAAAAAGCACCATCAAAATACATAATCCATTCTTGGGGGATTCCTTGCCGGGGAGAGCTGTCTTTGTCCTTTCCTCATCAGGGGTTGGCATCCATTCTTCAATAAACTCTACTAATGCCTTGCTTTGAATGGTTGAAGTGCTCTCAAACTTCAAACCAAAGCTGGATAAATCCAAAGCCCATTCCACTATTCTGCCAGTTGCCTCAGGATTTCGGAATATCCTTTGCAACGGGAAACGAGTGACAACCGTGACCTCATGGGCTTGGAAGTAGTGGCGTAGTTTCCTTGAGGCCATAATGAGACTAAAGATCAACTTTTGCACGCCAGAGTACCTCGACCTAGCCCCCTGTAATATGGAGTTGACGAAGTACACTGGGCGCTGCACCACTTTCTTCCTTGTCGCGTCCTTGGGGTTGCTCTCGTTGCCCTGCTCACTGTTGTCTTGATCCTTTTCTGACTCTGCCATGATCTGGCCTCTTTCTACCTCGTCCACCTCTCGCTGCACTACCAAAGCTGCACTGACCACTTGGTTGGTTGCCGCCAAGTATAGCAACAATGGTGGGGTTTGGGTGCAACCAAGGTAGGCACATATGATAGGTAGGCTTTCAACTCTTACAGAGCCGCATCTGCTTCCAGGGTCCACCTCATAGGCCCCGCCTTCTTCAAAACCTTGATGAATAGCAGGGCACGCTCAGTAGACTTGGAGATGAATCTACTCAGTGCGGCAACGCATCCCCTCAAGCGCCTCACATCCTTAACTGTCCTTGGCACTTGGATTTGCTCAATGGACTTGATCTTGTCGGGGTTGGCTTTGATCCCCCGATGGGACACGAAGAACCCAAGTAGCTTGCCGGAGGGAACACCACACACACATTTCTTTGGGTTAACCTTCAGATTGAACTTGTGTAGATTAGCAAATGTCACTTCCAAATCCTGGATAAGGGTGGCCTTATCCTTGGTTTTTACCACAATATCATCCATATAAGCTTCTATATTTCTGTGCAACTATGGCTCAAAACCAATCTGGACTGCCCTTGCAAAAGTGGACCCGACACTGTTTAATCCGAACGACATGCGGACAAAGCAGTATGTACCACATGGAGTGATGAATGACGTCTTCTCTTCATCTTCCTTAGACATGAAGATCTGATGATATCCTGAGTATGCATCCAAAAAGGAGAGCAAATTACATCCTCACGTTGAATCCACAATCTGGTCGATGCGCGGCAAGGGAAATGGGTCCTTCAGGCAAGGTTTGTTGAGGTCTATGAAGTCAATGCAAAGCCTCCACTTCCCATTAGCTTTCCGGGCCACTACTGGATTTGCCAACCATGTAGCATGCATTACTCCTCTCAGCAAACTAGCTACTTCCAACTTCTTGATCTCTTCGGCAATGAACTACTACCTCTCCAAGGCATGCTTCTGTACTTTCTGCTTGACGGGTCGGGCATGTGGGCAGACAGCAAGGTGGTGCTCAATTACCACCCTGGGAATACCGAGGATATCAGATGGTTGCCAAGCGAACACATCGATATTCGCCCGCTGGAAGGCAACAAGCGCGCTTTCCTATTTGTCATCGAGGGTGGCGCTGATAGTGAAAGTACCGTTAATGCTAATCAGCCCTACCGGGACCTTCTTCACTTGGGGTGCGGCACACATGGATCTCTTGCTGTTGGAAGACTCCGGCACGTCGTCAACGGGTGTCATGCACTCGGAGGGGGCACATTTCCCGGAATCCTTGCTAGAGGTCCTACAATCCCTCTTCTTTCCTTTGGTTTCCTTGGCGGGAACTGCTGCTGCCGCAGCCTCTGTTGCGAATGCATCCCGAAACATATTGTCCACACAGATAATCGCATCCTTCTCATCTGACGGGATAGTGAGGACTCCTAATGGCCCAGGCATTTTCAGGGTGTTGTAAGCATAGTGGGATGCTGCCATGAACTTCGCCAGGGCTGGTCGTCCAAGAATCCCATTGTACGGCAGGGGGAGATCAACCACATCAAACACAATCTTTTCAGTCCGAAAGTTCAGCTCCCCCTCAAATGTCACCGGCAATGTGATCTTCCCCTTAGGATGACTCCTGCCAGGGTTAACTCCTTGAAATGTGCCAGTGGTCTCTAGCTCCTCTTCTCCTATCTGAAGCTTGCTGATAACTGCTAGGGAAATCAGATTCAACCCGGCCCCACCATCCACTAACATCTTTGTGACCTTGAGGTTGCGAATTGTTGGGGAGACCAACAACGGCAAACACCCCACCGCCATGGTGCGGCAAGGGTGATCCTCCTCATCAAAGATGATGGGCGTGCGAGACCACTTGAGCCGGTTCAGGGCCTCTGGCGCTGGTTCCACATCATTGACCTCTCATGCCCATCGCTTGAGTTGGCGATGAGAGGTGTGCAAAGATGCACCTCCATCAATGCATAGGGCGTCAGTGGCCTTCTAAAATTCCTGCTCACTGGTTTCCTCGTTATCCCCTTCATCACTGACATCATCACAGGTTTCCTTCTCTCGGCCCTTGGCGGGCTTTCCTTGGTTCCGAAAGGGCTTGTCGGGGCGATTTGCTTCACCGCCTCGGCCCTTACCGCCAGGAGCATTCTGACCTTTCTCCTTATCACGCTTATCATATTGTGCCCTCTATCTCTTGACAAGCTGCTCAACCAGATAACACTCGTGAAGGTCGTGGCCTTTGGTTCGATGGATCTTACAGTACGACCCATCACCTTTCCCAACTTTTTCCGCGACAGCGGCCTCCCGGCAGGCAGTGCACGCGGTAGCTTCCTTGTCGGGGGCCTCAGCCTTGGCCTTCTTGCCGGTACTAGGTGTGCCCGAACCTTCCACAGTCATCACCGCCTTGTCTCTTGGCTTCTTACTGTGCTTCTTGCCCTTCCTCTGACTGGTTGATTCGTCTTCATCCTCTGAATCAACATTAGTGCAATCTTCCTCTCCGGGCAGCTTAGTTCCTTCTTCCATTTGGGCACATTTATCCACTAGTGTTTATAGTTCTTTCACAGTCTTGGGCAACCACACGTTCATTTTGGAACGGATGCGGCGGTTGCGCACATTGGACTGGAAAGCTGCTATAATAGCTGCCAGATGGATATATGTAATATTTCTATGAACTTTACTGAATCTCTGCAAATACTTACGGAGGGTTTCTCCTTCCTTCTACTGGAGAAGGTGCAGGTCACTGGGCCTGCCGGGCTCTTGGTGGCCACCGGTGAAGGCACCGATGAACTCGTGGCACATGTTTGCCCATGACGAAATGGAGTTCTCCGATAGGTGCATCAGCCAAGACCTCACATTGGACTTGAGGGCCAAAGGGAAGTAGTTGGCGAACACATTCTCATCTCTTCCCCCAGCAGCCTGAACAATGATGGTGAAGATGCTCAGGAACTCTGCCGGGTTCAGCCTCCCGTCGTACTTCTCAAGTATCTCTGGCTTGAACATGCGAATGGACGGCCAACGAACTTGCCGCAGCTGTTGTGTAAAGGCAGAGTAGCCAACCACGAAGGGCAGGCACCCGCCAACACCGAGCACAGGCTCGTCAACGTTGAGGCCGTCGCACCCGTCGGCCTGGCGGGGATCGTTGCGGCCGTTCAGCGACGACGCGCGCGTCCCCCCATTGCCTGTCTTTTGGGGTTCGATGTTGTCCCGGACATGCTCAAGGGTCAAAAGAGGCCACCCAGACATCGTCAAGGTCTTGATTCTACTGCATACTCGCTAGTTGCCGTGGTGGGGACTGAACCGTGGGGACAACCCCCTTCGTACGGCTAGCGGCGCGGGCGGTGGCTGTTGCTCGGGGAGGTTGCAGTGGGCAGGCTCGTCGCGAACCCACAGCTTTGGCGAAACCAAGCAGGGTTTGGATGGTGGCACGCCACTCATCCATCTGCTCAGCTACTCGTGGGAACCTCAGTAATAGCTGAGCTAGCACCATGGCCTTTGTGGCTGTGCTTGGCATGGATGTCGATGACATCAATCGAACCGTCGCCTGGCTCCGGATGATGCCAGCGGCGACGGCGGCGGCGCTCCGCCCATGCTGCAATGGGGCGACTGCCGGGGCGGCATGGTCACGTGGCAGTGGTGCTCGAAGATCAGCGGCTCCGTTGAGCGCAGCAGCCTGGTTGGCTCGTCTGAGAGGAGGCGCATGCACCGCACCTGCTCCCGTGATGGGGGCGGCTGGAGGGTGATGGCTCGCCCCGGATCGAGCACCGTTGCTGTAGCTGTGCTTGTCGGCGAGAAGAGGGGGCGAGGACGAAGTGACCCCCTCGCCCGCACCTTCAGAGTCGGACCATCGAGACGGTGCTGATGCTGTTCTCCTCTGATAGCTTTGGCCCCCGTGTCGGCCGCGGGGGAGGTGGTAATGGCGCCACCTGCTCCAACCACGCCTCCAACAACGTCCACGTCCTCGCGACCACCCGTGTCCCCCGTGACATTGGACGCCACAGGCGGATGAACCTTCGAAGTGGATGGATGGGCCGAGGTGCCAGATTTCTTCTTGGGTGCCATGGTCGATGGCGCCGTCGAGGATGAAAATGTCGATGAATATCACGTGTGGCATGCACTTTCAGGTTCACGCAAGCACTCCCCTACCTGGTTCTTCTTGGGGTTGTCAACTTTCCAACCTTCTAACCCCTCCTACGAGTACCATGGGCCTCCTTTTATAGATTAAGTGGTCGCCACAGTGGCAAAGTGGTCATTATCCACTGATATGATAGCAAATAGTGCTATCATACCTAACTCTGCGGGCTGACTGGGTGCATTAAATGCACCACTTAGTGTCACATCACTGGGCCCCGGCAAGGCCTACCGGGCTATCTTGCCAGCTCCGCTCTTGCTCTCTTGACACGTCGCAGGACGGGTGTCATCTGTAGGCTTCTTTGTAGGAAATGGCTACCATGTGGCGAATGGCTGCCACTTAATCATCTCGTAGCTTGACACCGCACTGATTGACGACCTGAGTTGTACTTGAGTGGTTGGCGGGGCGGTTCTGCCCCCACGGACCCCGAATGGCTCTATCGGGGAGCCTCAGTTGCTCGCTTCTGGTGGTGGTCTTGCCCCTTGCCGGGCTCGCCTGCCTGGCAAGGGAAGCCATTCTCTTGCCGATATCCTGCTCTCCGAGCTCAATCTTGGTCCTTCTAAGCTACATGTTGGTTTCTTCAAATTTCTTGGTTCTTCAATCTCAGACTTAAGCTGGTGCTTCAATCTTGATCTTGTGCCTGTGCATGGTTGGTCAACAGACCCAGGGTTTGTTGCACCGACAAAGGTGCAGGGGCTGGCATGCTTCTTGTTTCCCCCTCCGGGGAGCACTTGAAGTACGTCGTCTGATAACCCACAAGTATAGGGGATCGCAACAGTTTTTGATGGTAGAGTATTCAACCCAAATTTATTGATTCGACACAAGGGGAGCCAAAGAATATTCTCAAGTATTAGCAGTTGAGTTGTCAATTCAACCACACCTGAAAGACTTAATATCTGCAACAAAGTATTTAGTAGCAAAGTCATATGGAAGTAATGGTAACTGTGGCAAAAGTAACAGTAGCAGTTTTTGTAGCAATCGTAACAGTGGCCACGGAAAAGTAACTAAGCAAAGATCAATATGGGAAAAGCTCATAGGTAATGGATCAATGATGGATAATTATGTCGGATGCGATTACTCATGCAACAGTTATAACATAGGGTGACACAGAACTAGCTCCAGTTCATCAATGTAATGTAGGTATGTATTCCGAATATAGTCATACGTGCTTATGGAAAAGAACTTACCCTCCCGTGGCAGCGGGGTCCTATTGGAAACTAAGGGATATTAAGGCCTCCTTTTAATAGAGTACCGGACCAAAGCATTAACACTTAGTGAATACATGAACTCCTCAAACTACGGTCATCACTGGGAGTGGTCCCGATTATTGTCACTTTGGGGTTGCCGGATCATAACACATAGTAGGTGACTATTGACTTGCAAGATAGGATCAAGAACTCACATATATTCATGAAAACATAATAGGTTCAAATCTGAAATCATGGCACTGGGCCCTAGTGACAAGAATTAAGCATAGCAAAGTCATAGCAACATCAATCTTAGAACATAATGGATACTAGGGATCAAACCCTAACAAAACTAACTCAATTACATTGTAAATCTCATCCAACCCATCATCGTCCAGCAAGCCTACGATGGGATTACTCACGCACGGCGGTGAGCATCATGAAATTGGTGATGGAGGAAGGTTGATGATGACGATGGCGACGGATTCCCCTCTTCGGAGCCCCGAACGGACTCCATATCATCCCTCCCGAGGAAGATTAGGGCTTAGCGGCGGCTCCGTATCGTAAAATGCAATGAATCCTTCTCTCTTATTTTTCTCTCCCCGAAAGTGAATATATGGACTTGGGGTTGAGGTCGGTGGAGTCTCAGGGGGCCCACGAGGTAGGGGGCACGCCCTGCACCCTTGTGGAGACGGTGTGGGCCCCCTTATGCTCATTCTTTCGCCAGTATTTTTTATTAACTCCACAATGTGTCTTCGTGGATTTTCAGGTCATTCCAAGAACTTTTATTTCTGCACAAAAATAACACCATTGAAATTCTGCTGAAAACAACGTCATTTCGGGTTAGTTCCATTCAAATCATGCAAGTTAGAGTCCAAAACAAGGGAAAAAGTGTTTGGAAAAGTAGATACATTGGAGACGTATCAACTCCCCCAAGCTTAAAACTTTGCTTGTCCTCAAGCAATTCAGTTGACAAACTGAAAGTAATAAAGAAAAACTTTTACAAACTCTGTTTGATCTTGTTGTTGCAAATATGTAAAGCCAACATTCAAGTTCTTAGCAAAGATTATGAACTAATCATATTCAAAATAACATTTAGGTCTCATGTTTACTCATATCAATGGTATAATCAACTAGCGAGCAATAATAATAAATCTCGGATGACAAAAGTTTCTCAAAACAATCATAACATGATATAACAAGATGGTATCTCCCTAGCCCTTTCTGAGACCGCAAAACATGAATGCAGATCACCCCTGAAGATCAAGGACTGACTAGACATTGTAATTCATGGTAAAAGAGATCCAGCCACAGTCATACTCAATGTAAATTAATAGCAATGCATGTGAATGACAGAGGTGCTCTCCAACTGGTGCTTTGTAATAAGAGGATGATGACTCAATATAAAAGTAAATAGATAGACCCTTTACAAAGGGAAGCAGGGATTTGCAGAGGTGCCAAAGCTCAAGTTTTGAAACAGAGATAAATAATATTTTGAGTTGCATACTTTCATTATCAACATAACAACCAAGAGATCTCGATATCTTCCATGCTACACACATTATAGGCGGTTCCCAAACAGAATGGTAAATTTTATACTCCCCCACCACCAACAAACATCAATCCATGGCTTGTAAGAAACAACGGGTGCCTCCAACTAACAACAATCCTGGGGGAGTTCTTTTTGGAATTATTTTGATTTGAGCATGGGACTGGGCATCCCGTTTACCAACCATTTTCTCGTGAGTGATGAGCGGAGTCCACTCATCGTGAGAATAACCCACCTAACATGGAGGATATATACATCCCTAGTTGATACATGAGCTATTCGAGCATACAAAACAGAATTATATCATGCATTAAAACTACTTTTGATGATATAAATTTGACATGCAAGCTCAAGAACAGAGTCACCTTAGCAGCAAAAATTTGCAATAAATAATGCACTAGAACAAAAACTAATTGGACCATTGGAGGAGTCACATACCGAAGAACAATCTCCCCAAATAGTTTTGTGAATGGAGCTTGGAGCAAACAGATAACAAATTGTAGCAAGATGAGCTAGAACATGGGTTTGAGCTATGGGAGGATTTTTCTGGAGGAAGACGAAGTGAGTGGGTGCTGGAATAAGTGGAGGGGTCCGCATGGGGCCCACGAGGCAGGGGGCGCGCCCCAGGGGGGTGGGCACGCCCTGTACCCTCGTGGCCAAATGGTGGGCCCCCTGGTGTGTTCTCAGTGCCAGACATTCTTAAATATTCTACAAAAAATCATATTTCATTTTTAGGACATTTGGAGAAATTTTATTTTCGGGGTATTTTTATTGCAAGGATAATTCAGAAAACAGACAGAAAATACTATTTTTTGCTTTATTTAATCTAAATAACAGAAAGTAAAAGGAGGGTACAGAGAGTTGTGTTTTCTAACTCCAGCCATCTCATGCTTATCAAAACGAATCCACTAACAAGGTTGATCAAGTCTTGTTAACAAACTCTTTTCAAATAACATGAAACCGGAGAATTTTCGAATAACACTAGGTTACCTCAACGGAGATATGCATGTCCCAAACAATAAGAATATCATATTTCTTCTTGACAATAGGAAGAGGGAATTCAAAACCTCTAATAGTAATCATTGAAATTTTTCTAGTAGAATTGATACTGTGGACTTGAGGTTGTTTCCTCAGAAAGTGTACCGTATGCTCATTACCACTAACATGAAAAGTGACATTGCCTTTGTTGCAATCAATAACAGCCCCTGCAGTATTCAAAAAGGGTCTACCAAGGATAATAGACATACTATCGTCCTCGGGAATATCAAGAATAACAAAGTCCGTCAAAATAGTAACGTTTGCAACCACAACAGGCACATCCTCACAAATACTGACAGGTATAGCAATTGATTTATCGGCCATTTGCAAAGATATTTCAGTAGGTGTCAACTTATTCAAATCAAGTCTATGATATAAAGAGAGAAGCATAACACTAACACCGGCTCTAAGATCACATAAAGCAGTTTTAACATAGTTTCTTTTAATGGAGCATGGTATGGTTGGTACTCCTGGATCTCCTAGTTTCTTAGGTATTCCACCTTTAAAAGTATAATGGGCAAGCATGGTGGGAATTTGAGCTTTCGGTATCTTTCTTTTATTTGTAACAATATCTTTCATATACTTAGCATAAGGATTCATTTTAAGCATATCAGTCAAGCGCATACGCAAAAAACATAGGTCTAATCATTTCAGCAAAGCGCTCAAAATTCTCATCATCATTTTTCTTGGATGGTTTAGGAGGAAAAGGCACGGGTTTCTGAACCCATGGTTCTCTTTCTTTACCGTGCTTCCTAGCAACGAAGTCTCTCTTATCATAACGTTGATTCTTTGATTGTGGGTTATCAAGATCAAGAGTAGGTTCAATCTCTACATGATTTCTATTGCTAGGTTGAGCATCAATATGAACATCATCATTAACATTATCACTAGGTTCATGTTCATTACCAAATTGTGTTTCAGCATTAGAAATAGAAATATCATTGGGATTCTCAGGTGTGTTAACAACAGGTTCACTAGAAGCATGCAAAGTCCTATCATTTTTCTTTTTCTTCTTCTTCTTATAAGGACTAGGTGTATCAACATTAGTTCTTTGAGAATCTTGTTTAACTCTCTTAGGTCGGCCCTCAGGATACAAAGGTTCCCGAGTTATTTTCCCCCTCTAGTCACAAC
Organism: Triticum aestivum; assembly: GCF_018294505.1. Lineage (NCBI taxonomy): Eukaryota > Viridiplantae > Streptophyta > Magnoliopsida > Poales > Poaceae > Triticum > Triticum aestivum. The sequence continues at coordinate 281,418,301 of NC_057809.1, forward strand.
TCTAACAACGTTATCATTTTTCTTATTATTTAGTTCATTGAGAAAATCATCTTGAGCTTTAAGCACTTGTTCTACCTGAGTGGTAACCATAGAAGCATGTTTTACTAATAAGTTTAAGGTCACCTTTAACTCTAGACATATAATCACTCAAGTGTTCAATCAATTAATCATTATGTTTCAATTGTCTACCAACATAAGCATTGATGTTTTCTTGTTTAACAATAAAATTATCAAACTCATCCAAGCATTGGCTAGCAGATTTATTACGAGGAATATCACCATCATCAAATCTATAGAGAGAATTTACCTTTACTACCTGTGTCGGGTTATTAAGACCATGTATTTCTTCAATAGGTGGTAAATTCTTAACATCTTCAGCTTTAATACCCTTTTCTTTCATAGATTTCTTTGCCTCTTGCATATCTTTGGGACTGAGAAATAGAATACCCCTTTTCTTTGAAGTTGGCTTAGGAGTTGGTTCTGGAAGTGTCCAATCATTATCATTACTCAATATATTATTCAATAGCAATTCAGCTTGCTCAACAGTTCTTTCCCTGAAAACACAACCAGCACAACTATCCAGGTGGTTTCTAGAAGCATCGGTTAGTCCATTATAAAAGATATCAAGTATTTCATTTTTCTTGAGAGGATGATCAAGCAATGCATTAATTAATCGGAGAAGCCTCCCCCAAGCTTGTGGGACAATCTCTTGTTCAATTTGCACAAAATTATATATTTCCCTTAAGGCAGCTTGTTTCTTATGAGCAGGGAAATATTTAGCAGAAAAGTAATAAATCATATCCCGGGGACTATGCACACAACCAGGAGCAAGAGAATTAAACCATGTTTTAGCATCACCCTTTAATGAGAACGTAAATAACTTAAGGATATAGTAGTAATGAGTTTTTCCTCATGAGTGAATAGGGTGGCTATATCATTCAATTTAGTAAGATGTGCAAATTCATAGCCATAAAAAGGATCAGATTCAACCAAAGTAATTAACTCAGGATCGACAGAGAAATCATAATCCTTATCAGAAATACAGATAGGTGAAGTAGCAAAAGCAGGGTAATATTTCATTCTAGCATTGAAAGACTTTTCTTTCACCTTAGCTAACATCTTCTTAATATCATATCTATCTTTGCAAGCAAAAAAGGTCTCTAGAAGTTTCTTCATCCATAACATAACCCTCAGGCACATCAGGCAATTCATATCTAGGGGAGAATCTTCATCATCACTTTCATCAATAGTATCTGTTTCAATAATTTCATTCTCTCTAACCCTAGCAAGTTGTTCATCAAGAAATTCACCTAATGGCACAATATTATCAGGCATAGAAGTAGTTTCATCATAAGCATCATGCATAGAAGAAGTGGCATCATCAATAACATGCAACATATCAAAATCAATAACAGGTGTAGGTGTCGCAAATTTACTCATAACAGAACGTGACTCAAGTGCAGAGCTAGATGGCAGTTCCTTACCTCCCTTCGTAGTTGAGGGAAAAATCTTGGTTCTTTCATCTTTCAAGTTCCTCATAGTGATCAACATATATAAATCCCAAGTGAGTCAAAGAATAGAGCTATGCTCCCTAGCAACGGTGCTAGAAAATAGTCTTGATAACCCACAAGTATAGGGGATCGCAACAGTTTTCGAGGGTAGAGTATTCAACCCAAATTTATTGATTCGACACAAGGGGAGCCAAAGAATATTTTCAAGTATTAGCACTTGATTTATAAATTCAACCACACCTGAAACACTTAATATCTGCATCAATGTATTTAGTAGCAAAGTAGTATGGAAGTAACGGTAACAGTGGCAAAAGTAACAGTAGCAGTTTTCGTAGCAATCGTAACAGTGGCAAGGGAAAGGTAACTAAGCAAAGATCAATTTGTGAAAAGCTCATAGGCAATGGATCAATGATGGATAATTATGTCGGATGCGTTTCCTCATGCAACAGTTATAACATAGGGTGACATAGAACTAGCTCCAGTTCATCAATGTAATGTAGGCATGTATTTCGAATATAGTCATACGTGCTTATGGAAAAGAACCTGCATGACAACTTTTGTCCTACCCTCCCGTGGCAGCGGGATCCTATTGGAAACTAAGGGATATTAAGGCCTCCTTTTAATAGAGTACCGGACCAAAGCATTAACACTTAGTGAATACATGAACTGCTCAAACTACGGTCATCACCGGGAGTGGCCCCGATTATTGTCACTTTGGGGTTGCCGGATCATAACACATAGTAGGTGACTATTGACTTGCAAGATAGGATCAAGAACTAACATATATTCATGAAAACATAATGGGTTCAGATATAAAATCATGGCACTCGGGCCCTATAACAAGCATTAAGCATAACAAAGTCATAGCAACATCAATCTTAGAACATAATGGATACTAGGGATCAAACCCTAACAAAACTAACTCGATTACATGGTAAATCTCATCCAAGCTATCACCGTCCAGCAAGCCTACGATGGGATTACTCACGCATGATGGCGGGCATCATGAAATTGGTGATGGAGGAAGGTTGACGATGACGATGGCGATGGATTCCCCTCTCCAGATCCCCGAGCGGACTCCAGATCAGCCCTCCCGAGGAAGATTAGGGCTTGGCGGCGGCTCCGTATCATAAAACGCGATGAATCCTTCTCTCTGATTATTTCTCCCTGAAAGTGAATATATGGAGTTGGGGTTGAGGTCGGTGGAGTATCAGGGGGCCCACGAGGCAGGGAGTGCGCCCTAGGGGGGCGCCCTACACCCTCATGGACAGGGTGTGGGCCCCCAGATGTTGATTCTTTTGGGAGTATTTTTTATTAATTCCAAAATGTGTCTCCGTGGATTTTTAGGTCATTCTGAGAGCTTTTGTTTCTACACAAAAATAACACCATGGCAATTCTGCTAAAAACAACGTCAGTCCAGGTTAGTTTCATTCAAATCATGCAAGTTAGAGTCCAAAACAATGGCAAAAGTGTTTGGAATAGTAGATACGTTGGAGACGTATCATTGTCAAGATGCACTTTGCCTAGGAAGAGGCGACCAACAATACAGCAAAGTATGAAGGGCTCCTTGTCGGGCTTAGGATTGCCGCAGAATTGGGAATCAAGACGCTGATCATTCGAGGAGATTCACAACTTATGGTGAGAGAAGTCAAGAAGGATTACCAAAGTCCATTGATGGAGACATACGTTGAGGAAGTGAGAAGATTGGAGGAGAGCTTTGATGGGTTGCAAACAGAGCACGTACCCCATGCAGAAAACAGTATAGCTGATCATCTGTCAAAGTGTGCTGCGCAGAAGCTTCATTTGGAACCAAGAACTTTTGTTCTCCATCTTACTCAGCCCTCAGTATCCCCAGCAACAATGGCCCGGAAAAGGAGAAAGATGGACTCCGGTAAGCCTCTGCCGGTAGAGCCTCACGGGGCTCCTGTTAGGGACCCTGCCGGAAACAACTCCCCATCACTTGTCGAACCAAACCCTCTACCCAGGCCTATGGTCCCCGCCAACAAGGAACGTGCCCTCGCAGTTGAGGAGGTGCCGCTAGTCCTTGTTGCCGAGCCCCAGGCTCCAACTTGGGCAAGGCACATGGTCCACTTCCTCCAAACCGGAGAACTTCCCGATGACCAAGATGAAGATGAAAGAGTAGCCCGAAGGGCCAGTATGTATCAGTTTGTCGATGACACTCTATACAGAAGGAGGCCCAATGGTGTGAAAATTGACGTGCATCTGCCGGGAAGAAGGAAAGGAACTGCTGGCTGAGATACACAAAGGCATGTGCGGCTCCCACATTGGATCAAGGGAATTAGTTGGGAAATCATTCTAGCAAGGATTCTATTGCCCATAGCCCTCCAAGATGCGGTTGAGCTAGTCAGTAAATGTGAAGCCTGCCAGTTCCATTCCAAAAACATCCACCTGCCTGCACAAGCTATTCATACAATCCCTTTGTCATGGCCATTTTTGGTCTGGGGGCTCGATATCCTCGACCCTTTCCCCCGAGCTGTCGGGGGCTTTGAATTCTTGCTCGTTGCTATCGACAAGTTTACAAAGTGGCTGGAAGTAGCTACCATGAGAAAGGTGACTGCTCAGTCACCTATCAAGTTCTTGAAAGAATTGGTGTGCCATTTTGGAGTCCCCACAAGGATCATTACCAACAACGGCACTCAGTTCACGAGTCGCACATTCATGCAATATGTTCATGCTCTCGGAAGAAAGTTCTCATTGGCCTCCGTCGCGCATCCCAGAAGTAATGGGCATGCCGAGAGGGCTCAAGACAAGAACCTTTGATATGATGTAGAAGCACGGTAGGCGATGGGTCGATGAGCTGCTGGTAGTTCTCTGGTCCCTCAGAACGACACAAAATCGAGCTACTGGGCAGACTCCCTTCTCCCTAGTCTATGGGGCAGAAGTAGTTATCCCCACGGAACTTATTTATGGGTCACCTCGAGTGCTTGCCGACGATGAATTAGTGCAAGATCAGCATTGGCGTGATGATGCTATGCTACAGGAGGAGAACCATCTTCGGGCTGCTACGCATGTTGCACGCTATCAGCAAGCCCTGTGTGGCTACCACGGCTGCATGTTTCATGCCTGGTGTTTTGAGGAAGGCGACATTGTCCTTACGCATGTTGAAAGTGCAACTATCCCTTGGTGGTTTTGTTAATTCCTAACAACATATAGCTCATTGAGCTAACATTATTCCAAGATTAATATTTCAGGAAAAGCTCAATGAATGGCATGGCATGGATGAGGAAAGTGGACCCCTCAAAATACTAAGGACAAAAAGATTGGCTCAAGCTCAAAGCTCAAGACTCTACATTTTATATTTTAGTGATCTAAGATCACATTGAGTCTATAGGAAAAGCCAATACTATCAAGGAGGGATGAGGTGTTGCTTGATGAGGTTCTTGCTTCATAGTGCTTAGTGATATGCTCCAAAACCCTCAACTACCTTCCCACATCCACATATGACCTAAACCAAAAGTCAAACTCGGCCCCACCGATTCTTTCTATCCGGCGCCACCGAGTTCAGATGTCATAGCCACTGCCACAAACCCTAGGCAAATCGGTCTCACCGATAGGGATCTCGGTCACACCGAGATGGGGTTGTAATCTCTCTGTTTCCCTTCGTAACGTTTCGGTCCTACCGAGATGAGCGATCGGTCCCACCGAGATTGCAATGTAAACTCTCTGTTTCCCTTTTGTAACATTTCGGTCCCACCGAAATGAGCAAATCGGTCCCACGAGTTTACCTGACCAACTCTCTGGTTAGCTTATTACCAAAATCGGTCCCACCGAGTTTGTGTAATCGGTCACACCGAGATTACGTTATGCCCTAACCCTAACCATATCGGTCCTACCGAGTTGCATCTCAGTCCCACCGAAAATCCTAACGGTCACTAGGTTTGCTAAATCGGTCCGACCGAGTTTCTCAATTCGGTCTCACCGAGATTGGTAAATTGTGTGTAACGGTTAGTTTTTGTGTGGAGGCTATATATACCCCTCCACCCACTCTTCATTCGTGGAGAGAGCCATCAGAACATACCTACACTTCCAATACACATTTTCTGAGAGAGAACCACCTACTCATGTGTTGAGGCCAAGATATTCCATTCCCACCATATGAATCTTGATCTCTAGCCTTCCCCAAGTTGCTTTCCACTCAAATCTTCTTTCCACCAAATCCATATCCTGTGAGAGAGAGTTGAGTGTTGGGGAGACTATCATTTGAAGCACAAGAGCAAGGAGTTCATCATCAACACACCATTTGTTACTTCTTGGAGAGTGGTGTCTCCTAGATTGGCTAGGTGTCACTTGGGAGCCTCCGACAAGATTGTGGAGTTGAACCAAGGAGTTTGTAAGGGCAAGGAGATCGCCTACTTCGTGAAGATCTACCGCTAGTGAGGCAAGTCCTTCGTGGGCGATGGCCATGATGGGATAGACAAGGTTGCTTCTTCGTGGACCCTTCGTGGGTGGAGCCCTCCGTGGACTCGCGCAACCGTTACCCTTCGTGGGTTGAAGTCTCCATCAACGTGGATGTACGATAGCACCACCTATCGGAACCACGACAAAAACATCCGTGTCTCCAATTGCGTTTGAATTCTCCAAACCCTTCCCTTTACATTCTTGCAAGTTGCATGCTTTACTTTCCGCTGCTCATAGACTCTTTGCATGCTTGCTTGAATTGTGTTAAGATTGCTTGACTTGTGCTAAGATAGCTAAAATCTGCCAAAGACTAAAATTGGGAAAAGGATAGATTTTTAATTGGTCAAGTAGTCTAATCACCCCCCTCTAGACATACTTTCGATCCTACAAGTGGTATCAGAGCTTTGGTCTCCATTTGCTTTGATTTCCATAGCTTTTGGTGGTCATAGCCTTGGTTTCACAACCTAGGAGAGTATGGCGTCTAGCGAGGGAAATTATCACCGTAGAGGTCCTTACTTTGATGGTACTAATTTTGCTAGTTGGAAGCATAAGATGAAAATGCATATTCTTGGACATAACCCCGCCGTTTGGGCTATTGTGTGTATTGGCTTGCAAGGTGAATTCTTTGATGGGAGAGAACCGAATCGTGAAGCCACCGCGGAAGAGTTGAAAATGCTGCAATACAACGCTCAAGCTTGTGATATCCTCTTCAACGGATTGTGCCCCGAAGAATTCAACAAAATCAGCCGTCTTGAGAATGCAAAGGAAATTTGGGATACTTTGATTGACATGCATGAAGGTACCGACTCCGTCAAGGAATCCAAGTTGGATGTGCTTCAAAGTCAACTTGACAAGTTCAAAATGAAGGATGGTGAAGGTGTCGCTGAAATGTACTCTAGGCTTGCTCTTATCACAAATGAGATTGCCGGCTTAGGAAGTGAAGAGATGACCGACAGATTCATCATCAAGAAGATCCTAAGAGCCTTGGATGGAAAATATGATACCGTGTGCACATTGATTCAAATGATGCCCAATTACAAAGATCTCAAGCCAACGGAAGTCATTGGAAGAATTGTTGCTCATGAGATGTCACTCAAGGATAAGGAGGAACTTCACAACAAATCAAGTGGTGCTTACAAAGCCTCATGCGAAGCCCCCACATCATCAAGTGAGAAACAAACCTTCAATGAAGAATTGAGCTTAATGGTGAAGAACTTCAACAAATTCTACAAGAGTAGAAGCAAAGAGAGAAGCTCCAAGTCAAGGTCCTACAATGACAAAAGATCTTCTAGTCGAGAGCGAAACTGCTACAATTGTGGAAGGCCCGGACACTATTCCAATGAGTGTACGACACCCCACAAAAGAAGAGAAGATTCTCCAAAAAGAAGAAGTAGAAGAGAAGAATCACCACCTAGAGAAAGAAGGAGTAGAGATGATCGTTATGAACGAAGACCCTCACGGAGAAGCAAGGATTCGGAAAGAAAGGACAAGTCATCAAGGAGCTACACAAAACGAAGACATCAAGCTCATGTTGGTGAATGGGTATCCGGCTCCGACTCCGACAATCACTCCGAGAGAAGCTATCACTCCGACTCCGAATATACTCAAGATGAAGGTGTTGCCGGTCTAGCACTTGTGTCAACCAACTCCTACGACATATTTGATTCACCAAATGAAGGAATTGGAAGATGCTTCATGGCCAAAGGTCCAAAGGTATCACACCCCGAGTATGTTGATTTCAATAGTGATGAAGATGACTTGTTAGGTGATGATGATTTACTTGTTGACAACTCTAGTGATGAATACTATGATGAAACGTCAATTAATCATGCTAATCAAGATGAAACGAATGACAATGATAAGGAGAAGATTGAGTCTCTAACTAAAGAACTAAACACTCTTAAGTTAGCTCATGAAACTATCTTAGGAGATCATCGAGAACTTTTAAGGACTCATGAGAAATTACGTTTTGAAAAGCTCAACCTTGAGCAAGAGCATGAGTTCTTGAAGGCAATCAATGATGATCTTCGCAAGAAAAGTTCTTCTTACATTGCCAAGCGTTTACTCTTATCCACTTACATGCCTCAAGTCAAGTCTAGTAACAAGAACAAGAAAGATTCTTCCTCTAGTAGTAACAATAATCATGCTAAATCCAATGTTGTTGCTTCTAGTAGTTCTCTTGATTCCACTAATGATTCTCTTAGCCAAGTTACACTTGAGCAAGAAAATAGCTTATTGAAGGGAATTATAGAGAAAGGTGTTTACAAGAGCCTTGCCGGGAGTAAGCAATTCGAGGAAATTGTACGCAAGCAAGGAAGGCATCGGAAGAACCAAGGTGTTGGTTTTGAACGAAAGTTCAATGCCAATGGAGTTGAGTGGGAAGAAGATCAATACCCCAAGACGAAGTTTGTTCCTCAACAAGAGAAGTATGATCCTACTTCTTTCAAAGGGACACAAGCTCAAGATGATCTTCCACCACAAGACCACAAGCAAAAAGGCAAGGACAAGCTTCAAGAGGAAATTGATGCATTTGAAGAAGCTCCTAAGGCCTTGGTCAAGTGGGTTCCCAAGACTACATCAAGTTCCACTTCATCAAGTACAACTACAACTCCGAGGATTCCCATCAAGATGGTGTGGATCCCGAAGAAGAAGAACTAGAGAGTTCTTGAGGGTGACTCCGCCAACATACTTCACTCTTATCATTTTGGCAAGAACGAGTGCAATCAACTTCCACATCTTGCACTAGTTCAAGGAGTCACAAACCCTCTTGTTGGTAAGACAAGGGACAAGGTAACCTAAAGCTTTCATAGACATCATCTTGTGTGTGCATCACTCTATGCCTATGGATATCCTTGTTTGTTCCTTGTGGGACTAACCCGTGTAGGTATTGAAAGTGCAACTCACTCCAAAGGATAGCTCCAAATGATCTACATCAACATTGAGCATCCACATCTTCAACATCTACATGAAGTCATCATCGACAAAACCCAAGGTTAGTTCATCCCTCTTAGGGGGGATCTCACATCTAGGGGGAGCTTTACTCTAAGAATTGAGCTAAAGCAACTCTAATGGTGTGAAAACAACAACGCTTTATGTAAAAGTGGTAACCCCACTTGTGCTTAAACGATGAGTATGACCTATGATCAAATGTTCTCATTTGACTCCTAAGTCAATATACTCATATATAGATGACCTAGTCATCGCCAATTGCTTGATAGATGCTAGAATTGGTTGTGCATGCTTTGCCACATATTTCAATTGCCATTTTATTGTGTGAGCATGTTGGTTGCATAATTTACTCATTCAAGGACATCCACTTGTTGTTTTGATTGATTGGTTTCTTTTTCTCTTGCCAAGTGGATGGACAAGAATGCCTAAGAACCTTCTCTAGCTATCTATGCTTTTCTCGTCTCAAACTCTATTCATGCTACATCACAAAATTTGATCAAGTCAGATTCGAACCACTCTGTGTGAGGAGCACTCGGAGTCCCCGATTCGTCATAGACTTAAACTTCCAAAACTTCTTTGTGCGTTTCGGTCTGACCGATTCACCCATTTCGGTCATACCGAGATCACTAAGTCGATCTAGGTTTTCAATCTCGGTGCAACCGATTTGAACTTTTCGGTCACACCGAGTTGCAGCAACTGCTTGCAGTTATGCATCTCGGTGCCACCGAGTTGTTCCACTCGGTCACACCGACAGGGTCGGGCTATATATACCCACGGGCAAAATTTTGGAAATTTTCTCCGAACTCTTTCGCCCGCGCTTAGCCCGCTCTGCCTCCAGGGTCTCCGGATCGTCCTCCTCGTCGCCAGTTGCCTCCTGCCGCTGGTCTCCGCCGCCGTCAACGGGAATCATCCCCGCCGTTGCCGCCGTAGCGAGTTCATCGCCGAACTAGGGTATGAACTTGATCACTGTGCTATCCTTATCTGACTCCTAGCACATTGTGTTCGCCATGAATCTTGCCATGATTGAAACTATCTTATCCAGTCAAAAACACTCCATAGATTAGAGATGATTTGAAAATTTAGGGTTAGGTTTCCGCTGAAACCATCTCGGACCAACCGGGTTGTGGACCTCGGTACCACCGATTCGGCTCAGGCCATTGCACATGTGATTCTCGGTCTGATCGAGAATTGAAAATCAGTGTGACCGAGTTCAGGACTTTGTGAAACCCTAGCAGTCTCGGTGCCACCGAACTGTGACCCGGTCTGACCGAGTTCACTAGTTTAGGTTCCAACAGCTACTTCGGTATCATCGAGTTTACAAATCGGTTAATCCGAAATGCTTTCTGAGGAAAACTAAAACTAAGTTTTTGATTCATTCTTTTGCAAAAACCCGTATATTTTGTGATGCTCATCCACTCTACCTCATCTATAATCTATTCACAGGGTCAGCTGTCAGAGATTGCATTATGTCTGATAAAAGTGACAGTCAGAACAAGTCAGAGGAGCAGGTTCACATGAGTGAGGGCACTAGTCCCTCTAGCATCTCAGATGATGGAAGTAGGAGCACACCTAGCAACTTGCCAAAAGATGCCACCAGGACCAGAAAGAAGAAAACTTCTGAATCTGTGGATGAAGACTATGCAGTTGAGGAAGAAGAAACCACCTCAAAGAGGAAAGTGCTCAAAAAGGAATATGGCATAGCTGCTGCCACCAAGCCAGGGATGAAGCAAAAGGTTCCTGCCAAGAGAGCTCCAATGTCTAAAGCCAGAGCATCTACTCAAGAGATTTTGGGATCTGCACCCAAAGAGCAGGTTGTGGTAGAAAAGAAAAGGAAAGAGAGGGTCAAGAAGACCACTGCCAGAGTGCTTGGGAGATCTTCAATCATGAAAGACTCTGAAGAAGAGGAAGAGGATGCTGCACCAGCATCTAAGGCACAGAAACTTATGGGAGATGCCATAAGATCAGGGGCTGCTTCATCTAAGCCCAAAGAAGCTCCCAAGCCAGCTGCTCCAAAACCCAAAACTGCATCAAAGAGGAGTACTAGGAACATTCCAGCTGCTGAGAAAAACAAGGCCCCAGTGCCTGAAACTGTTGATGAAGAAGATGATGAGACACATGTTTTGAGGAAGTTAAAGCCAAAAATTCCAGATCATAATGATGCTCATCCTGTAGTAGAAAACATGAAGATCAGGAAGGACTCAAGATTGAGGCTATGGAGAGAGTCAGATCCATATGCCACCAGAAGGAGAACTGCTGTGGACTACAGGTTCCATACCAAAGAACAGCAGGATTTTTATGAGACAGTGTTGCTTGACAAGAAACCAATAGTATGTGACATGAGATGGGTCAACTGGGAGTACATCAAGGAGAATGAAGAACACTATCCAGGAGTATATGACAGTTTCAAGGCTTGTGGAGTTGATGAGTTTGTGGCTCAGAAGCTCACAAAGTGGAATGATGAGCTTATCATGCAGTTCTACTCCACAGCTCACTTCTACCCAGATGGCAAGATAGTCTGGATGTCTGAAGGCACTAGATACCAGTCAACAGTAGCAGAATGGGCTCAATTGATCAATGCTCCTGAGGAGAATGAAGATGACTTGGATGTCTATGCCAAGAAGAAGAAGGATCACAACTCCATGGCTAGCATGTACAAGGAGATTCCTGATGCAGATCTTGAGACTCACCAATTTGGATCAGTGAAACACCTGCTGTCAGGACTGCCTACTATCAATTGGATCCTCAGGCACACTCTTCTGCCCAAGTCTGGTGATCACAGAATGATCAGAGGCCACTCCATCAATCTGCTACATATATTTGATGTGCCACAAAAGTTCAAGGTCATGAGTCTTATAGTTGAAACTATCAAGAGGACAGCTGCTGACCAAAAGAGAAGCTGTGGGTATGCACCACAGATCCAGGAGTTGATTAACTCCAAGATGGGCACTGGCACATACTTGTTGGACAAGGAGCACATGCCTATCTATCCAGACTTTGAGGACAACCAAGTGGTTATGAATGAGGATGAACCATCTTCTGTGCACGCTCAAGCAAAGAGGGAGAAGGCAAAGGCTGAGAAAGCTGCAAAGATGCCAACCATGGAAGAGGCATCTCAGTATCTTCTGAAGAGCAAGCAAGATCAGCTTGGCTACTTGATTGCATCCACTCTAAGGATTGAGAAAGGGCTGGCCACCCTGACTCAAAACCAGGAGAGCTTGGAAAGGATCGTGGAGCAAAAGTTCTATGACATGGATGTGAAGGTAACTGAGATCTAGTCTATTGTGGAGCAACTTCAGGATGATATGCAGGAGAGGAAGGGCAAGATAACCACTGATGCATTTGCCAGAGTGCCTAGAGCTCAGAGGTCAACTGCAGTGCTAGTAACAGACACTAGAGCCACTTCATCTGCACCAGCTACAGCTTCAGTGCCACAAGCTCCAGCACCTACTCCATCAGCTCCATCTACATCGATTGAAGCCTTCGTTCTTGGAGTTCTCCGGACACCACCACCTGAAGACCAAGCCTGAGAGACAATTTAGTGCTATGCATTTTCTATGAACTTTTTGGTAACTTGTTGCCAAAGGGGGAGAAAAATGTATAGATCATAGGCTTCGAGAGAGAGTGTTGCTTTTTTATTCTCTCTTGCTTTGGTGGTTGAACTTTATTTGCTTGATTGAGATACTTTCCGTCTGTGTGATACTTGGATGATCATGTGTTTGATCATATGCTACATTAATGCTTGTTGGATGACATTATCATTTTATCCCTATATGATCATTCACTTTGCTTGGTGATGAGTGCATGTATTTAATTATTATCATTTTGAGCGCTCCACCAAGATGTATGTGACATGGAAGAGTAACCCATGAGCCTAACTCTCTGTGCATTTGCAGTCCAAAGCAAATCATAAACTATGCACAAATTTAGGGGGAGCTCTTGCTTTTCACATACTTCTCAAAGCGACAATGTTTTTCACTCTTATTATCATTCGTCGAAGCTTTGATCTATATGTTGTCATCAATTACCAAAAAGGGGGAGATTGAAAGTGCAACTATCCCTGGGTGGTTTTGGTAATTCCTAACAACATATAGCTCATTGAGCTAACATTATTCCAAGATTAATATTTCAGGAAAAGCTCAATGAATGGCATGGCATGGATGAGGAAAGTGGACCCCTCAAAATACTAAGGACAAAAAGATTGGCTCAAGCTCAAAGCTCAAGACTCTACATTTTATATTTTAGTGATCCAAGATCACATTGAGTCTATAGGAAAAGCCAATACTATCAAGGAGGGATGAGGTGTTGCTTGATGAGGTTCTTGCTTCATAGTGCTTAGTGATATGCTCCAAAACCCTCAACTACCTTCCCACATCCACATATGACCTAAACCAAAAGTCAAACTCGGCCCCACCGATTCTTTCTATCCGGCGCCACCGAGTTCAGATGTCATAGCCACTGCCACAAACCCTAGGCAAATCGGTCTCACCGATAGGGATCTCGGTCACACCGAGATGGGGTTGTAATCTCTCTGTTTCCCTTCGTAACGTTTCGGTCCTACCGAGATGAGCGATCGGTCCCACCGAGATTGCAATGTAAACTCTCTGTTTCCCTTTTGTAACATTTCGGTCCCACCGAAATGAGCAAATCGGTCCCACCGAGTTTACCTGACCAACTCTCTGGTTAGCTTATTACCAAAATCGGTCCCACCGAGTTTGTGTAATCGGTCACACCGAGATTACGTTATGCCCTAACCCTAACCATATCGGTCCTACCGAGTTGCATCTCAGTCCCACCGAAAATCCTAACGGTCACTAGGTTTGCTAAATCGGTCCGACCGAGTTTCTCAATTCGGTCTCACCGAGATTGGTAAATTGTGTGTAACGGTTAGTTTTTGTGTGGAGGCTATATATACCCCTCCACCCACTCTTCATTCGTGGAGAGAGCCATCAGAACATACCTACACTTCCAATACACATTTTCTGAGAGAGAACCACCTACTCATGTGTTGAGGCCAAGATATTCCATTCCCACCATATGAATCTTGATCTCTAGCCTTCCCCAAGTTGCTTTCCACTCAAATCTTCTTTCCACCAAATCCATATCCTGTGAGAGAGAGTTGAGTGTTGGGGAGACTATCATTTGAAGCACAAGAGCAAGGAGTTCATCATCAACACACCATTTGTTACTTCTTGGAGAGTGGTGTCTCCTAGATTGGCTAGGTGTCACTTGGGAGCCTCCGACAAGATTGTGGAGTTGAACCAAGGAGTTTGTAAGGGCAAGGAGATCGCCTACTTCGTGAAGATCTACCGCTAGTGAGGAAAGTCCTTTGTGGGCGATGGCCATGATGGGATAGACAAGGTTGCTTCTTCGTGGACCCTTCGTGGGTGGAGCCCTTCGTGGACTCATGCAACCATTACCCTTCGTGGGTTGAAGTTTCCATCAACGTGGATGTACGATAGCACCACCTATCGGAACCACGACAAAAACATCCGTGTCTCCAATTGCGTTTGAATTCTCCAAACCCTTCCCTTTACATTCTTGCAAGTTGCATGCTTTACTTTCCGCTGCTCATAGACTCTTTGCATGCTTGCTTGAATTGTCTTAAGATTGCTTGACTTGTGCTAAGATAGCTAAAATCTGCCAAAGACTAAAATTGGGAAAAGGATAGATTTTTAATTGGTCAAGTAGTCTAATCACCCTTCCCTCTAGACATACTTTCTATCCTACACATGTTCAGTCCGCCAAGGGTACAAACAAGTTGATGCCAAAGTGGGAAGGCCCTTACCGGGTAGTTCAAGACACCAGACCTGGCACAGTCCATCTGGAGACCGGTGATGGCATTCAATTGCAAAACTCATGGAATATTGAGCATCTCCGCAAGTTCTACCCGTAAGGCGTGGTTGTTGGGCCCTACCTGGAAGCCACCCTTTTGTATAGGCCTTGCCTCAGTTGCATGTAACCCCTTGTACAAAGCTAGGCGGAGACCCTGAGCAACAGAGAAATAAATGAAGCGCTGGGGCCCCCCGACAAGTTGCATGTATGCATAAGCATTTCAAGAGCATTGCATAAGAATTTCATGAGCATTGCATATGGATATAGATAAGGTCGCATCTTGCACCGTTTCCAATCTGCATAAGGCTGCAAGTTCCTGCCGTGAGCTTGGCCTCTACAGGGAGCTGGGAAGATGAACCAACACTGCGATCTCCGGCAAGCCAAACAGATAAGTTCTACCTCTTGTCCATAACTGTTCTGTAACTGGAAACTTGTGCATGACAAAAACTCACCGCTCTTTGAAACTTAGGTGCTCCCATCCCTAGACTCGAACGTTGCTTCGACCAGGATGGTCGCATTGGCCTTTGGTGAAAAGAGATTGGCGGGGGGCTGGTCCCTTTATTTATGCTCGGTAGGCTCAGTTCTCCGGCAACCAAATAAAAGGGGCAGGATAGCCTGTCGGGGAAAACTCATTTATTTAAAGTAAAGAAGCATTCCAGCTCTGCATGGACCTATACATGCACAAGTTCCCGGCAAGGTTCATCTTTTTCATTAATATGCTGATGAAACAAGTACAGATCTTACAGAACACAAACATGTACTCGGGAGATTACATTATTTTGAACTAAAATTTGGCAAATGCCTACATATTTAAGACTAAAAAAAGATAAGTGCCCTATGATGCCCTTTCTTGTCCCTCTCCTCGTAGGCACGGCGGTAGAAGGCGAAGGGGCAAAAGGAGCGTTTGAGCAAAAGCCGGGTCTGACCCCATCGGGCTCCAGAAGAGGTAGCCTAGTGGGGACAGGTGGACATCAGCGAACGCGTCGATGGAGAGCATGGTGGAGGCGACCCGTCAACCACCACCACTAGGGCCAGCAGGACGCGGCAGGGCTAACGGAGTTGTAGCCCGAGATGAAGCCTGCCAGGGTCCAACTGGAAGGCTGCTAGAGGAAGCCGGGAGGCACCATCCCCACCTCTAGATCCAACTCCCCGGCAAATCGCCTTACCGGGAAGGAGATGCAGGTCCAAATGATGGTGTTGCCGCCTGATGAAGATGGTGCGGGCGACACTCAGCTGGAGTTACAGTCGTTGCCCTCCCGCCTGCTGCCATCGTCATCACCGTCACTGTCCTCCTCGTCGCTCTCGCTCGAGCAGGAGCTTTTGTCATTGGTAGAGCTCTCCGCGCAGCACCCTAAGCGAGCTCCTGAGCGCCCAAAAAACTTGACGGAGAGCAGACCACTCTCCATTAATTTAAACTAGAGAACGTGCCCCTCCGACAAGCTATGGGCTCGGGCAAAGGTCTTCCAGCCACGACAGAGGTACATAACTTGAGGAGCAGGGAAGTCGACATCGACCCACATGCCGCCATTCCCATAGCCCCTCATGTGCAGCCTTAGAGCACATAGTTGATCGAGCTCCATTTCCTGTTCAAATGGAGTAGGGAGACTGACATGGCCGCACAGAGGTTTGTACAGCCTGATGATGAACTCTCGAGGCTGATCTTCGATCTGGCCTTCCATCGGAGGAGGAGCCGCCGGTGGAGGGGCGGCCAAAGCACCATCCTTTCCTCCTCTTCCTCGAGTGCAATGGCGACCACGATGTCGCCTACTCCCTCCTACTCTCACAACGGGTTCCGCCACCACATGGTCCGGAGGAGGAGGGATGTGTTGTCGAGCAGAAACTCTCATCGCCATCGTTGGGGTACCACCGCGCCCTCGCCCCCTCACCATGGCGAGCAAGGGAAGATTAAGGAAAGGGAAGAAGAAGTGTGTGTGAGCAAACGCACCTCTCCCGCCCCCTTTTATAAAGGGGCGAGGGAAGGGGCTGCGCTCTCACACAGGAAGTGGCCACCCCACTCCCCCAATATGGTCTCCCCGCACCTTCGGTAGCTCTAGGAATCAAGGCCGACCCTCTGCTCCAACCATCGACGCCTGGTTTCCTTCCATGTCACTCATCCCCGCGCTCTCCACATCCACCACCTACCCATCCCAATGCATGAGGTACACTCGGCGGGTGCGTATAAAGCGCGGAGCAAGTGGGATGGCGGTTTCTGCCCTGTGATCATGGGGCGCGGGTAAATCTGCAGGCCATGATCTAAGTTATTCTTGTAACATTACGCACAACACGCGGAAAAACCGGAAACTGGCCTGTGTTTAAGAATAATGAAGAAGCAAGGAAGATCTCAAGGGGCCAGCCGCTTCCACACCCCTGCCTGTGCACTTATTAGGGCCTACCCCTACGACGCTCAAGAGTGTGTTCGGGATAGGCCTGGGGCTTCTGTCGGTGCAGCAATCCTTGGGTCCGTTGCCCAGACTATGCATAGGCACGGGAGCAAGATTACATCACCAAGATCAGTCCAAAGGACAAGAGATCAATATCTTCAAAGGACCAACGAGCAGCTCAAGAGGACCAACACCAAGCCAGAGAAGTCAGATACTGCCAAGAGAGAAACCGCCCTTGCCGTGCAGGCGAGCCTGACGAGGACGGGGTTCCCCCCGGAAGAAAGTCTCCAAGATGCCCCGGCAGGGCTTGTCAGGACTCGCGGAGGCAGAACCACCTCACCTCGATGCACGTCATCGATCAGTGAAGTGTCAAGCCGCAAAGTGACTAAGTGGCAGCCACTCGCCACATGGTAGCATCCTTCTACAGGAAATTCCTGTCAGTGTCAAAACTGGCAGATCTCGGGTAGGGGGTCCCGAACTATGCGTCTAAGGTCAACGGTGATAGGAGACAAGGGGAACAATGTTTTCCCCAGGTTCGGGCCCTCCCTATGGAGGTAATACCCTACGTCCTGCTTGATTGATCTTGATGAATATGAGTATTACAAGAGTTGATCTACCACGAGATCGTAATGACTAAACCCTAGAGGTCTAGCTTGTATGGCTATGATGATGTCCCCCTTCCGGACTAAGTCCTCCGGTTTATATAGACACCGAGAGGATATATGGTTACACAAGGTCGGTTACAAAGAAAGGAATCTACATATTTAGTCGCCAAGCTTGCCTTCCACGCCAAGGAGAGTCCCATCCAGACACGGGTGTAGTCTTCGGTCTTCGTATCTTCACAGCCCATCAGTCCGGCCCAAGGCTAACGGGCCGGATGCCCGAGGACCCCTTAGTCCAGGACTCCCTCAGTAGCCCCTAAACCTGGCTTCAATGACAAGGTATCCGGCGCATAGGCCTGTCTTCAGCATTGCAAGGCGGGTTCCTCCTTCCGAACTCCACAATAGTCTTCGGGCGTATCAACATGTCCGGACCTGTAACACACACCACACACAACTACAGAGAGAATATAATTTTACACGAGTCCAATCTGCTGACAACTTTTCATAACATGACATCACATTTGTCCGGTCATAATTTCGAACCGTGTTTTGTCTGCCGCTCCATGTTTCGAGACTCGGTTTCTATTGGCACGTCTCGTCAAAGCAGAGATCGTGTCCCCTTATTACGGGATTCTCATCAATACGGGCATGGGTAACCCAACCGTGTTGTTTACATAGCCCTTGGGAATAGGCGAGTTTTAAGGCGAGTGGGGAGGCGTCCAATATTTACTGCCTTTATAAGGGGATAAGAATCCCTTTTCTTCACCCACGCCTTCTCTCTTCCTCTGCCCTTGCATTCTTGAGCTCCAGCGGCCAAGTTCTCATCTTCTCCGTCTCGATCAAGCACTCAACCATGTCCAGATCCGAAGGTCAAGGCAAGTGGATGGCCTCCTATGTCTAGGAGGAGGACATCGCCGAGCTTCGGGCAGCCGAGTACCTGGCGAAGGGAATCACCCACCACCTTCCAACCCAGGGACAAATCGTTCCACGCCGAAGCCCAACGAGAGGGTAGTATTCATCCCTCATTTCCTCCGTGGGTTAGGGTTTCCACTCCACCCCTTTGTCCATGGCCTGATGTTCTACTATGGGATAGACTTCCATGATCTATCCCCGAACTCCCTCCTCAACATCTCGGCGTTCATCGTCGTGTGTGAAATCCTTCCTCCGCATCCAGCCCCACTTCAGGCTGTGGCTCAAGGTCTTCAATGTGAAGCCGAAGGTGGTGGATGGCCAGCACGCGGAGTGCCGAGGCGCAATGGTGAGCAAGCTGTCCAATGTCTCCTGGCCGAAAGGCACTTTTGTGGAGATTGTAAAAGAATTGCAAAAACATTGGTTCTATATCACAGAACCCCGCAGCACCACCTGGGCCGCAACTGCCGAATTCAACTCTGCGCTCCCATGCGACTCACGTCCTGGGTCGAGAAGGGCCTGAACTAGTGTTCGCCAGACGAGCTGACAGCGCTGCAAACGCGCATTCAAAGCATGGTGGATAGAGATATCAAACTCATCGATATAATCCAGGTGATGCTAGTTCGCCAGATTCTTCCATGCCAAAGCCGAAGCCGCCCTATATGGGAGTTCAATCCGAAGAAGCGCCATACCCTGAAGAGGCTCTTTGAAACCACTCACGAAGATGTCTGGAGGTTGCTTTTTAAGGGCAATGAAACACCGCTAGCCACATATTCGGACCGCGGGCATGACATCAACCACCTCGCCAATGAGGTATATCATTCTTACTACATCCCTTACTTTCTTGTTTCAAGGATGATATCTAAGCTTTTATCGTCATCGATTCTTCAGGACTGGATGGCGAGGGTGAAGCAGATCCAATGTACGGCCCCACTACCTGAAGAACCAGTCATCCCGTGTTTAGCGAAGATGCTGGTGCCGGCGCCCTACAAGGCGCCGGAGAAGAAGGCCACAAGGAAGGCCAAGGGGGTCCGGACTGGCCCCCGCCGCAAGGGTGCTTCGGACGAAACGTCCGAAGACAAGACTCCTTCCTCCACCGCCGAAGACGACGACGATGAAGAGGAGGAAGAAAACAACCTTCCCCCTGACGAGGGGAAGAAGAAGAGGGCGACCTCCACCATTCTGGAGGTGGAGGCGCCCAAGAAGGGGAAAGGCCCACTCGTGGGCAGCTCCGCATGGGTCGTTGAAAGCAGTCCGGAGCAACACCCCCGCACTAAGCGATGGGCCGCATCGTAAGTGCTAAGACTTATATCTACCCATAAAGTTTCTCCTCATTGTATTGACATGATTGGTTATGTTATTGTAGTCCGGCCCACAACAGCTCCCCGCGATCCTCGTCAGGAGGCTCGCTGGATTCCGAGGCGATGGCCAGCGGTTCATTGCAAGCCGCTATTGGAAATATGCCCTAGAGGCAATAATAAATAGATTATTATTATATTTGCTTGTTCATGATAATCGTTTATTATCCATGCTAGAATTGTATTGATAGGAAACTCAGATACATGTGTGGATACATTGAAAACACCATGTCCCTAGTAAGCCTCTAGTTGACTAGCTCGTTGATCAATAGATGGTTACGGTTTCCTGACCATGGACATTGGATGTCATTGATAACGGGATCACATCATTAGGAGAATGATGTGATGAACAAGACCCAATCCTAAGCCTAGCACAAAGATCGTGTAGTTCGTATGCTAAAGCTTTTCTAATGTCAAGTATCATTTCCTTAGACCATGAGATTGTGCAACTCCCGGATACCGTAGGAATGCTTTGGGTGTACCAAACGTCACAACGTAACTGGGTGACTATAAAGGTGCACTACAGGTATCTCCGGAAGTGTCTGTTGGGTTGGCACGAATCGAGACTGGGATTTGTCACTCCGTGTAAACGGAGAGGTATCTCTGGGCCCACTCGGTAGGACATCATCATAATGTGCACAATGTGATCAAGGAGCTGATCACGGGATGATGTGTTATGGAACGAGTAAAGAGACTTGCCGGTAACGAGATTGAACAAGGTATCGGGATACCGACGATCGAATCTCGGGCAAGTATCGTACCGCTAGACAAAGGGAATTGTATACGGGATTGATTAAGTCCTTGACATCGTGGTTCATCCGATGAGATCATCGTGGAACATGTGGGAGCCAACATGGGTATCCAGATCCCGCTGTTGGTTATTGACCGGAGAACGTCTCGGTCATGTCTGCATGTCTCCCGAACCCGTAGGGTCTACACACTTAAGGTTCAGTGACGCTAGGGTTATAGAGATCTTAGTATGCGGTAACCCAAAAGTTGTTCGGAGTCCCGGATGAGATCCCGGACGTCATGAGGAGTTCCGGAATGGTCCGGAGGTAAAGAATTATATATAGGAAGTGCTATTTCGGCCATCGGGACAAGTTTCGGGGTCACCGGTATTGTACCGGGACCACCGGAAGGGTCCCGGGGGCCCACCGGGTGGGGCCACCTGCCCCGGGGGGCCACATGGGCTGTAGGGGGTGCGCCTTGGCCTACATGGGCCAAGGGCACCAGCCCCAAGAGGCCCATGCGCCAAGAGAAGAGGAAAATGGGAGAGTCCTAAAAGGGGAAGGCACCTCCGAGGTGCCTTGGGGAGGATGGACTCCTCCCCCCCTTGGCCGCACCCTTCCTTGGAGGAAGGGTCAAGGGCTGCCCCCCCTCTCCCTTGGCCCTATATATAGTGGGGAAAAGGAGGAGCAAACATACCTAAGGCCTGGCGCCTCCCTCTCCCTCCCGTGACACATCTCCCTCCTCCCGCAGCGCTTAGCGAAGCCTTGTTGGAATCCCGCTACTTCCACCACCACGCCGTCGTGCTGCTGGATCTCCATCAACCTCTCCTCTCCCCTTGGTGGATCAAGAAGGAGGAGACGTCGCTGCTCCGTACGTGTGTTGAACGCGGAGGTGCCGTCCGTTCGGCGCTAGGATCATCGGTGATTTGGATCACGACGAGTACGACTCCATCAACCCCGTTCTCTTGAACGCTTCCGCGCGTGATCTACAAGGGTATGTAGATCCACTTCTCCCTCGTTGCTAGATGACTCCATAGATAGATCTTGGTGACACGTAGGAAAATTTTGAATTTATGCTACGTTCCCCAACAGTGGCATCATGAGCTAGGTCTATGCGTAGTTTCTATGCACGAGTAGAACACAAAGTAGTTGTGGGCGTTGATTTTGTTCAATATGCTTGTCGTTACTAGTCTTATCTTGATTCGGCGGCATCGTGGGATGAAGCGGCCTGGACCAACCTTACACGTAGTCTTACGTGAGACCGGTTCCACCGACTAACATGCACTAGTTGCAGAAGGTGGCTGGCGGGTGTCTGTCTCTCCCACTTTAGTCGGATCGGATTCAATGAACAGGGTCCTTATGAAGGGTAAATAGCAATTGGCATATCACGTTGTGGTTTTGCGTAGGTAAGAAATGTTCTTGCTAGAAACCCATAGCAGCCACGTAAAACATGCAAACAACAATTAGAGGACGTCTAACTTGTTTTTGCAGGGTATGCTATGTGATGTGATATGGCCAAAAGGATGTGATGAATGATATATGTGATGTATGAGATTGATCATGTTCTTGTAATAGGAATCACGACTTGCATGTCGATGAGTATGACAACCGGCAGGAGCCATAGGAGTTGTCTTAATTTATTTATGACCTGCGTGTCAACATAAACGTCATGTAATTACTTTACTTTATTGCTAACCGTTAGCTGTAGTAGTAGAAGTAATAGTTGACGAGACAACTTCATGAAGACACGATGATAGAGATCATGATGATGGAGATCATGGTGTCATGCCGGTGACAAGATGATCATGGAGCCCCAAGATGGAGATCAAAGGAGCTATATGATATTGGCCATATCATGTCACTATTATTTGATTGCATGTGATGTTTATCATGTTTATACATCTTATTTGCTTAGAACGACGGTAGTAAATAAGATGATCCCTCGTTACAATTTCAAGAATGTGTTCTCCCCTAACTGTGCACCGTTGCTATAGTTCGTCGTTTCGAAGCACCACGTGATGATCGGGTGTGATAGATCCTTACGTTCACATACAACGGGTGTAAGACAGCTTTACACATGCAAAACACTTAGGGTTAACTTGACGAGCCTAGCATGTGCATAGACATGGCCTCGGAACACAGAAGACCGAAAGGTCGAGCATGAGTCGTATGGTAGATACGATCAACATGAAGATGTTCACCGACGTTGACTAGTCCGTCTCACGTGATGATCGGACACGGCCTAGTTGACTCGGATCATGTAATCACTTAGATGACTAGAGGGATGTCTATCTAAGTGGGAGTTCATAAGATGAACTTAATTATCCTGAACATGGTCAAAAGGTCTTCGCAAATTATGTCGTAGCTCGCGCTTTAGTTCTACTGTTTAGATATGTTCCTAGAGAAAAAATAGTTGAAAGTTGATAGTAGCAATTATGCGGACTAGGTCCGTAAACTGAGGATTGTCCTCATTGCTTCATAGAAGGCTGATGTCCTTAATGCACCGCTCAGTGTGCTGAACCTCGAACGTTGTCTGTGGATGTTGCGAACATCTGACATACACATTTTGATAACTACGTGATAGTTCAGTTAAACAGTTTAGAGTTAAGGCACCGAAGACGTTTTGAAACATCACGAAACATATGAGATGTTTCGAGGGCTGAAATTGGGATTTCAGGCTCGTGCCCACGTCAAGAGGTATGAGACCTCCGACGATTTTCTTAGCCTACAAACTAAGGAGAAAAGCTCAATTGTTGAGCTTGTGCTCAGATTGTCTGAGTACAACAATCATTTGAATCGAGTGGGAGTTAATCTTCCAGATGAGATAGTGATGTTTTTCCAAAGTCATTGCCACCAAGCTGCTAGAGCTTCATGATGAACTATGATATATCAGGGACATATATGATGATCCTTGAGATATTCGCGATGTTTGACACCGCGAAAGTAGAAATCAAGAAGGAGCATCAATTGTTGATGGTTGGTGAAACCACTAGTTTCAAGAAGGGCAAGGGAACAAAGGGATACTTCATGAAACGGCAATTCAGCTACTGCTCTAGTGAAGAAACCCAAGGTTGAACCCAAACCCGAGACTAAGTGCTTCTGTAATAAGGGGAACAGCCACTGGAGCAGAATTACCCTAGATACTTGGTAGATGAGAAGGCTGGCAAGGTCGATAGAAGTATATTGGATATACATTATGTTAAGGTGTACTTTACTAGTACTCCTAGTAGCACCAGGGTATTAGATACCGGTTCGGTTGCTAAGTGTTAGTAACTCGAAATAAAAGCTACGGAATAAACGGAGACTAGCTAAAGCTGAGCTGACGATATGTGTTGGAAGTGTTTCCAATGTTGATATGATCAAGCATCACACGCTCCCTCTACCATTGAGATTGGTGTTTGCGTTGAGCATAGACATGATTGGATTATGTCTATCGCAATACGGTTATTCATTTAAAGAGAATAATGGTTACTCTGTTTATTTGAATAACACCTTCAATGGTCTTACACCTGAAATGAATGGTTTATTGAATCTCGATCGTAGTGATACACATGTTCATGCCAAAAGATAGTAATGATAGTACCACCTACTTGTGGCACTGCCACTTAAGTCATATCGGTATAAAACGCATGAAGAAGCTCCATATTGATGGATCTTTGGACTCACTCATTTTGAAAAGTTTGAGACATGCGAACCATGTCTGTTGGTGTATATGCATGAAGAAACTCCATGCAGATGGACCGTTTGAACTCACTTAATTTTGAATCACTTGAGACATGCAAATCATACCATATGGACAAGATGACTGAAAGCCTCGGTTTCAGTAAAATGGAACTAGAAAGCAATTTGTTGGAAGTACTACATTTTGATGTGTGCAGTCCAATGAGTGCTGAGGCATGTATTGGATATCGTTATGTTCTTACTTCACAGATGATTTGAGTAGATGTTGAGTATATTTACTTGATGAATCACGAGTCTGAATTATTGAAAGGTTCAAGTAATTTCAGTGTGAAGTTGAAAGATCGTCGTGACAAGAGGATAAAAGATCTATGATATGATCATAGAGATGAATATCTGAATTACGAGTTTGGCACAGAATTAAGACATTGTGGAAATTGTTTCACAACTAATACAGCCTGGAACACCATAGTGTGATGGTGTGTCCGAACATCATAACTGCACCCTATTGGATATGATGCATACCATGATGTCTCTTATCGAATTACCACGATAGTTTATGGGTTAGGCATTAGAGACAACCACATTCACTTTAAATAGGGCACCACGTAATTCCGATGAGATGACACCGTATGAACTATGGTTTAGAGAAACCTAAGCTGTCATTTCTTAAAAGTGTGGGGCTGCGACGCTTGTGTGAAAAAGTTTCAGGCAGATAAGCTCGAACCCAAAGCGGATAAATGCATCTTCATAGGACACCCAAAACAGTTGGGTATACCTCCTGTCTCAGATCCGAAAGCAATAAGGGATTGTTTCTAGAATCGGGTCCTTTCTCGAGGAAAATTTTCTCTCGAAAGAATTGAGTGGGAGGATGGTGGAGACTTGATGAGGTTATTGAACCGTCTCTTCAACTAGTGTGTGGTAGGGCACAGGAAGTTGTTCCTGTGGCACCTACACCAATTGAAGTGGAAGCTTATGATAGTGATCATGAAACTTCAGATCAAGTCACTACCAAACCTCGTGGGATGACAAGGATGCGTACTACTTCAGAGTGGTACGTAATCCTGTCTTGGAAGTCATGTTGCTAGACAACAATGAACCTACGAGCTATGGAGAAGCGATGGTGGGCCCGGATTCCGATAAATGGCTCGAGGCCATAAAATCCGAGAGAGGATCCATGTATGAAAACAAAGTGTAGACTTTGGCAGAACTGCTCGATGGTCGTAAGGCTATTGAGTACAGATGGATTTTAAAAGGAAGACGGACAATGATGGTAAGTATCACCATTAAGAAAGCTCGACTTGTCGTTAAGATGTTTTCCGACAAGTTCAAGGAGTTGACTACGATGAGACTTTCTCACTCGTAGCGATGCTAAGAGTCTGTTGGAATTATATTAGCGATTACTGCATTATTTATGAAATCTTGCAGATAGGATGTCAAAACATTGTTTCCTCGACGATTTTCTTGAGGAAAGGTTGTATGTGATACAACCGGAAGGTTTTGTCAATCCTGAAAGATGCTAATAAGTATGCAAAGCTCCAGTAATCCTTCTAAGGACTGGAGTAAGCATCTCGGAGTTGGAATGTATGCTTTGATGAGATGATCAAAGATTTTGGGTGTATACAAAGTTTATGAGAAACTTGTATTTCCAAAGAAGTGAGTGGGAGCACTATAGAATTTCTGATGAATATATGTTGTTGACATATTGTTGATCAAAAATGCTGTAGAATTTCTGGAAAGCATATAGGGTTATTTGGAAAGTGTTTTTCAATGGAAAGCCTGGATTAAGCTACTTGAACATTGAGCATCAAGATCTATAAGGATAGATCAAAACGCTTAATGGAACTTTCAAATGAGCACATACCTTGACATGATCTTGATGGTGTTCAAGATGGATCAGTCAAAGAAGGAGTTCTTGCCTGAGTTGTAAGGTATGAAGTTAAGACTTAAAGCTCGACCACGGCAGAAGAGAGAGAAAGGATGAAGGTCGTCCCCTATGCTTAAGACATAGGCTCTACAGTATGCTATGCTGTGTACCGCACCTAAAGTGTGCCTTGCCATGAGTCAAAGGGGTACAAGAGTGATCCAAGAATGGATCACAGGACAGCGGTCAAAGTTATCCTTAGTAACTAGTGGACTAAGGAATTTTCTTGATTATGGAGGTGGTAAAAGAGTTCGTCGTAAAGGGTTACGCCGATGCAAGCTTTGACACTAATCCAGATTATTCTGTGTAGTAAACTGGATTCGTATAGTAGAACAGTTATTTGGAATAGCTCCAAATAGAGCGTGGTAGCTGCATCTAGGAGATGACATAGAGATTTGTAAAGCACACACGGATCTGAAAGGTTCAGACCCGTTGACTATAACCTCTCTCACAAGCATAACATGATCAAACCCAGAACTCATCGAGTGTTAATCACATGGTAAATGTGAACTAGATTATTGACTCTAGTAAACTCTTTGGGTGTTAGTCACATGGGGATGTTACCTTGAGTGTTAATCACATGAGGATGTGAACTAGATTATTGACTCTAGTGCAAGTGGGAGACTGTTGGAAATATGCCCTAGAGGCAATAATAAATTGATTATTATTATATTTCCTTGTTCATGATAATCGTTTATTATCCATGCTAGAATTGTATTGATAGGAAACTCAGATACATGTGTGGATACATAGACAACACCATGTCCCTAGTAAGCCTCTAGTTGACTAGCTCGTTGATCAATAGATGGTTACGGTTTCCTGACCATGGACATTGGATGTCGTTGATAACGGGATCACATCATTAGGAGAATGATGTGATGGACAAGACCCAATCCTAAGCCTAGCACAAGGATCGTGTAGTTCGTATGCTAAAGCTTTTCTAATGTCAAGTATCATTTCCTTAGACCATGATATTGTGCAACTCCCGGATACCGTAGGAATGCTTTGGGTGTACCAAATGTCACAATGTAACTGGGTGACTATAAAGGTGCACTACAGGTATATCCGAAAGTGTCTGTTGGGTTGGCACGAATCGAGACTGGGATTTGTCACTCCGTGTAAATGGAGAGGTATCTCTGGGCCCACTCGGTAGGACATCATCATAATGTGCACAATGTGATCAAGGAGTTGATCACGGGATGATGTGTTATGGAACGAGTAAAGAGACTTGCCGGTAACGAGATTGAACAAGGTATCGGGATACCGACGATCGAATCTCGGGCAAGTATTGTACCGCTAAACAAAGGGAATTGTATACGGGATTGATTAAGTCCTTGACATCGTGGTTCATCCGATGAGATCATCGTGGAACATGTGGGAGCCAACATGGGTATCCAAATCCTGCTGTTGGTTATTGACCGGAGAACGTCTCGGTCATGTCTGCATGTCTCCCGAACCCGTAGGATCTACACACTTAAGGTTCGGTGATGCTAGGGTTATAGAGATATTAGTATGCGGTAACCCGAAAGTTGTTCGGAGTCCCGGATGAGATCCCGGACGTCACAAGGAGTTCCGGAATGGTCCGGAGGTAAAGAATTATATATAGGAAGTGCTATTTCGGCCATCGGGACAAGTTTCGGGGTCACCGGTATTGTACCGGGACCACCGGAAGGGTCCCGAGGGCCCACCGGGTGGGGCCACCTGCCCCGGGGGGCCACATGGGCTGTAGGGGGTGTGCCTTGGCCTACATGGGCCAAGGGCACCAGCCCCAAGAGGCCCATGCGCCAAGAGAAGAGGAAAAGGGGAGAGTCCTAAAAGGGGAAGGCACCTCCGAGGTGCCTTGGGGAGGATGGACTCCTCCCCCCCTTGGCCGCACCCTTCCTTGGAGGAAGGGTCAAGGGCTGCGCCCCCCCTCTCCCTTGGCCCTATATATAGTGGGGAAAAGGAGGAGAAAACATACCTAAGGCCTGGCGCCTCCCTCTCCCTCCCGTGACACATCTCCCTCCTCCCGCAGCGCTTAGCGAAGCCCTGTTGGAATCCCGCTACTTCCACCACCACGCCGTTGTGCTGCTGGATCTCCATCAACCTCTCCTCTCCCCTTGCTGGATCAAGAAGGAGGAGACGTTGCTGCTCCGTACGTGTGTTGAACGCGGAGGTGCCGTCCGTTCGGCGCTAGGATCATCGGTGATTTGGATCACGATGAGTACGACTCCATCAACCCCGTTCTCTTGAACGCTTCCGCGCGTGATCTACAAGGGTATGTAGATCCACTCCTCCCTCGTTGCTAGATGACTCCATAGATAGATCTTGGTGACACGTAGGAAAATTTTGAATTTATGCTACGTTCCCCAACAGCCGCTCACTCCCCCAGGCCAAGGACGATGCGGAGGTGCTGTCCGGAAGGACTGTTCAAGGCGGGGAAGAGGCTCAGGAGGCACCAGAAGGCGAAACCCCCATCGCCAGACACCAAGGGGAATCTATCCCCATGGAGACTGTTGGGGAGGGTCGTATTTAGTTCGGCCCTCAACCAGACTCAATTCCAGAGACCGATGCGGCTCCGAAATCCGGCACGCAACCTCCTTCGAAAGAAGGGGGGTGCCTATTCCGCCGGTGACCCCTATTCAACTAGGGGCATCGGATAATCCGCTGGAGGCGCTGCGAGGCGCTTCCATTGTGGATGAGCACCGTGTCCTTATGGGCACGGTAATTGAAAGGGTCCAGTCCGTCAAGAGCAGACTAACCGAAGCCTGCAACAGCCTGCTGACACGTTTTGAGGTAAGCGACGCAAAAAAGAGAAAATCCCAATGTAGACAGTAGCCCCTAAGACACTGTCCGGTGTTCAGAAAGAAAAAGCAGGACAGAGGATCAATCTCCTATTGTAGGATACTAACTAAATTTTTTCTGAAATGTAAATACAGGCATCACTGTTGGCTGCAGCCTCGCATACTACCGAAGTCTCCGGACTGAAGCGGAAACTGGCGGAGGTCAAGGAGGAGCTGGGCCAGGTGAAGAGGCAGCTCCAGGAAAAACAAGGTAAGTAATAACCTATTATGTATTCGAAAAAAGGAAAACGATATGCAATGACCGAAATGCCATAATGTGTACAGAGGTGATGACCGAGGTCGAGGCCCTGAGAACAGCCCTGGTCGAGGCCGAAGGGAAAGCTATCAAGGAGCAGGTCGCTCGGAAGAAGCTCAAGGCCCGGGTCAACGAGGTCCAATAGGAGCTCGATGACGTGGTGAAGAAGTGCGAGGCCTTGGAGCGCGGTGCGCCGGTTCAAGAGACCGAACTCGCCAAGGCTCGTCAGAGTGCGGAGGCAGCCCGGAATGAGGCCCGGGGCGCCCTCTAAGAGATCCGGGAGGCCAGGAAGATCGCGGCGACCGGTAAGGCATTCAATATGCAAAGCAAGAATGTGAAGATGAAATATTGTTTACTAACCCGGATTCAGAGTTCTCTAGGGGCTTTCACTGTTCTGCCACGCAGTGTGGCTGACGCCGCAGAGTTCTTCCGAGCCGAAGAAGAGAGCTCTACGGAGAAGCTGTTTTGGTCGCAATATCTTGCGCCAGAACATCCGGTGCTTTCAACGATCAGCGAAGACAGCTGGTCGAGCTGCATAGGGTGGCTGAAATGGCCATGAAGGATTTAATAATCTGGTTGTGGCCAGCCGAAGCTATACCCCGCAGTTACTTCAGCCTCGTGAAGCAACTAGTGGATGCCTGTCCTCAGCTGGACGTCATCAAGCGGTCCGTCTGCATTGAGGGCGCATGTCTAGCCTTCTCCTATTGCAAGGTCTGGTTGGCGAAGCTTGACGCTGTCAAATTAGCGATCGAGGGGCCGCCGTAGGGCAAGGAGCACTGTACACCCGAGCGATACTTCGGTGATGTCTTGGAAGGGTCCCGCATTACTGCGGATCATTGTGCGAAAGACACTATCTTTGAATGAATGTATTCGAGCTCTCTCTCTACCTTGTATGATAAAACAAAGTGATTGTGCAATATAATGCTTGTTATGTTTTTAAAATTTTACTTCCTATGCGGCTGCGTTGTATGAAATCTGAGGGTTAACCAGTCATCGGCTTCTGCCCCCATGTAGGTAGTACGGGGGTGTTCGGGATGGAATCTAAGCAATCTTGATCCAATTAGATGGTCCTTGAAGGAGTTGCTTAGCGCAACAAACCAGGCAACCAGACTATGCGGCTATAACGCCCTCACTTAGCCATAGGAGTTTGACAATAAAATCATCGGCGCAACCCCTAGTATCCGAACTAGAGTTCTATGAGCATCTGATCGGGAAGTAACAATCCTTCACGTGATGCGAAAGATGTAACATCCCAAATTTTCAATTTGGAATGTTATACATTAGATCATCATTGCGTATCATATTTTATTTTGCCTTTGGTTTGATCCTAGAAATTTCTACGCAACTCAAGGACCCACGGAGAGAGTTGGGAAATTCATTATTTTCATATTTGAGTTTTCTCAAATTTTGAGAATAGGATCATTTGATTTTAATTATTTTATCATCAATTATTTCTATTACAAAAATATGAGAGAGGGAATAAAATGACTTTCCCAAAATAAAGAAATATTGAGGATTTAATGATAAAATCAAATAAGATTTTATTTCGGAGTTTTTCATTATTTTATTTGAATTTAGGAAAAATGTGGGTTTTCCAAAATTGCATTTAGGCCCCAAATAAATGTTCACCTTGTGCGGCTTGATTTTAGAAGCCCAGGAAAATTTATTTCGGGATTTTTGGAGTCCGTTTAGTATTTCTTTTTATTTTTCTTCTGTGCGTAAAAAAAAACCGAACCGACCTAACGGGCCGTGTCCGACCCGGACTCCTGGCCCGGCCGGCTTTATAAGCCAGGGGGAGGCCTAGCCGAAGCCTCAGCCCGCGCGCCCCCGAAACCCTAGCGCCCCGCCGCCGCCAGCGCGGCCGCCGCCCGCCGCGGCCAGCACCGCCGTCGCCGCCCGCCGCGCCGTTGCCGGAGCCACCGCCCGCCGCCCGAGATCGCCTCGAAATTTGTGCCGCCATTTTTTTTAAAAACCATTCGGTTTTTCCATCGGTTTTTCGTCGGTTTTTTAGTTTTGGTTTTTTTAAATAGATCGGTTTTTCCGATTTATCTAATTAGCGAGCATTCGTCCGTTCGTTCGTTCTAGTGAACGTTCGTCGTTTTTCTTTTTCTCGGATTAAATCCGCGATTTTTCTGATCGCGATTTCTGATCCGATTTTCGGTTTAGTATAACTTTTCGCTCGTTTATCGGAATCAGGCGACTCAAGCGCCTAGAGTTTCGTCTTGAAACCCTCTATCCGTTTAACCAACTTAAACAAGTTTTTGCTACTGTAAAATTTGACTTAGATCCAGATTAGTAGAACGAAGTTGTTTTCTTTCGCCGTTTGACTTTCGTTGCTTCCTTCGATTTGACTCTTTTTGCAAACCGGAGTTCTTAAGTTGAACCTTCTGGTTAGATCTCTTGTTCGAGTTTTACCTGTGCATTAGATGAGTACTTGTTGTGTGCTTGTTTGTTTGCGATAGAGTACCTGGAGTGCGCCGCTTGTTACTTCGAATCGCTAGGTTTCGTGGATCATCAGCAAGGCAAGTAACACTTTGATCATACCTTTTCTACTACCCAGTTTTTATTGCATTAGATCAATCCTCAAACATTGCATTATTAGGATCTAATTAAATTGTGGGATGGGAAGTAGATGAGGTAGTACCTATCACCTGTTACATTATCAAACCTTTGGGAGTTACTTCTATGTTTGCTTATTATGCCATGCTATGCTAGTAGACGTGGATTGGGTGAGTGATATCCATGACAGATGTGAGTTTGTGAATTAATGGTTTATCTAAGGTGGCAACTTAAACACACATCTGGGTGGATTGAGGCACCTGGGTAATCCAGGATTTGCCTGTTTTCTTTTGGACCGCCACCTAGGCTCAAAGGGATCATGAGATTATTCATACTGGAAACTTCCGTGTGCAGCCACAAGCTATTATGGGCTCTAGCATAGTTGACTAAGTCGTGCTAACTCTTACAGTGGTAGACTAGCAGATGTAGGGGATTTTAGGTGGTACGGTCTACCCGATCGTAAGGTGCTAGCGCTTCTGAAAGACTATGTCTCGGTCATCCGTCTTCGCAAACACCATGTAGTGCGAGAAACCAAACGGAGGCGATCGAGTCTTGTGGGGAAAAGTGCGCAAACCTCTGCAGAGTGTATTAAACTAATCATGATTAGCCGTGTCCCCGGTTATGGACATCTTGAGTATCTAGTACTTGGATTATCATGTGAATCTCAACATGTTACTCTAAATTAATTTTGCTGGGTTTTGTTAATGATGATGTTTAATTGGGATTGAGGATACTGTCAACCATTCTCAATGTTTAACAACTACCATGATAGTTAAATTAAATTTATTCATTTGCAGTAGGGAAAAATTGGCTTTACGCAAAACTGTAACCATAGAGCTTTCCACCAGCCAAATATGCATATAGTATAGCTGTTTCATTCCATTACTCTCTATGTGTTACCTTGCCAGCATATTCCATGTGCTGACCCATTTCGGGCTGCAACGTTAATGTTGCAGACTTTTCAGACGATGATTAAGGAGTTTTAGGTCGTGGTTCTATACTCAGTGATGCCGTTGGAGTTGATGGACTCACTTATCTTCCAAGCCTTCCACTGTTATCGTTATTAGATGGCCTTAAGCCATATTTATTGTAATAAGTTCTCTATTGAGACACTCGATGTAATAAGTGTGTGATTGCTACTCTGTTATAAATCCTCCGAGTACTGTGTGGTGTCAGCATTACTGATCCAGGGATGACACCTGAGCACAGAGATCAGACTGTTTGAGGTCTAGTCGCTACAGAGATGGTATCAGAGCCCACGCTGACTGTAGGACACGGCCACTAAGCTAAAGACCTAGATCACTATTCATTCTATTATTTCAGACATCTCATCTTTTCTACTCTTTAGGATGGCGGATCCAAGGAACAAGTTCACGCAACCGGATGACGATACACCCTTTGGACGTCACTTGAAGGAAGTCACTAGATACCTGAACATAGGAGTACCAAGCTTCACCGGAACCTCCAATGCCACTTTACCTAAAGAAGAGCATTGGATGATTCAAGTTCAAGTTCCAGGAAGGACGTTCATGCCAGTCACTGAGCCCATAGAGTTTTCTTTTGATGCACCAACTTGGAGTCTAGGAAAGAGCATGGCAGCTCACATCGCCATGGGACGCATTGGAGAAGTCTACCGCAATGATCTCAAGGATACTATCTACCAGATTTGTGGGCACCGAGATGAGCATTGGGAGATGATCGGCACCAGAAAGGATAGATCCATTGCAGCTTTTATCCAGGAGTTAAATCAGCACATTCGACGACAGCAGAACCAGATGTGTGCCGACATGATAGACCTGAAGAAGGCAAGGACAAGAATCAAGGAACTGGAGGAAGAACTCAAGGCTACACATGAAGATTATGAAGAAGAAATTGAAGTATTAGTGGACAAGAATGCCGACCTAACAATGAAGATCGGGATATTTATGGGAGGCCCTACACCAATAGATGAAGACGAAGAACCTAAGGAGATTCGCCCGGAAGACTACATCATCATCGACGACACCGACTCGGACCCAGATGATAGCGATGATGACTATGTTGATGAAGCAGGAGCAGATATCATGGAGTCTGCAACCGAAGAATATTTCTAGTAGACCACCTCATCAATAGTAGTAGTCCACCATGTAAATATAGTAGTCCAAGCACTTTTGTGATAGTTAGATCGATTGTATTCCCTTGTTTGATTGAATGAAGTGAATTGTTTGCTTTTGCCTCATGTGCATATGGGTAGTGTTTTCTCTTTAGACCCCCTCTATTCTTAACTCTCATCTTTTCGAAACCCTCAGATGCCTCCGAGACGTGACCCAGGATTTCCTTTCCACCGGAGCTCACCCAGTTGATCCAGCAACAGAACACATTGATGCAGTTGCTAGTCCAGAATCAGAATCAGGGGAACAACAACAACCCACCACCACCACCACCACCTGTTGATCACTTAGCCTGTTTTCTTAGGCTGAATCCGCCGGTGTTTTCCAGTAGCACCGAGCCGATAGTAGCAGATGATTGGCTCCGCAAGACAGCTAGAGAGTTGACCACAACAGGATGCACAGATGCAGAGAAGGTGAAGTTTGCCGCACATCAGCTTGAAGGACCCGCAACATCATGGTGGGATAATTTCACAGCCACTTTCCCTGTCGACACTGTCACATGGGACCAGTTTCAGCAGGCTTTTCGTACTGCCCATGTTTCAGTAGGAGCTATGGCCATGAAGAAGCATGAGTTTCGCAACTTGCGCCAAGGAGGACGGACAGTTGGCCAGTATGTGGAGGACTTTAGTAAATTAGCACGTTATGCCCCAGATGACGTTGCTACAGATGCAACTAAGCAGGAGAAGTTTCTGGAAGGACTGAACGATGAGTTGAGCATGCAGTTGATGGTAGCAACCTTCAACAACTACCAGGAGTTGGTAGATCGTGCTCTTATGATTGAAGGGAAGCAGCAGCAAATTGAGAACCGCAAGAGGAAGTATGGACAAGGAAAGTACAATTCAGGAGCTCAGCAGAAGCCACGTTTTACCCCTAGACCGGGAGGACATTTTCAACATACTCATGGAGGAGGTAGCTCGCACAATCACAATGGCCCCAGGAATGGTAATGGGAATGGAGGAAGCAACGGCCAGAATCGCAACAACCCATCAACCCCAGCCAAGAAAGACCTGAGCCAAGTCACTTGCTTTAAGTGTTCGAAGACCGGACATTATGCCAATGAATGTCCTGAATTACAAAATGGAAAAAGCAATGGAAGCTCTGGGAAGAAGCTGAACCCTTTCAGCAAGGGACAAGTGAACCACGTTAGCATGGAGGAGGTTGAAGCTCAGCCTGATGCAGTAATAGGTAAGTTTTTGGTTAAGTCATTTACTGCACTCGTTCTTTTTGATACTGGTGCATCTCATTCATACATCTCAAGGGGATTTGTGGATAAGTATAACCTGTCAACCCAAGCCCTTAGGTCACCCATGTTAGTAACCTCGCCTGGAGCAGAATATATGGCTAGTCGATGGTGTGATCGGTTACCATTAAGGATTGGTAACTATGTTTTCCCTCAGACTTAATAGTATTGGAATCCCAAGGATTGGATGTGATATTAGGCATGGATTGGTTATCAAAGTATGAAGGGAATATTGAATGTGCTAGTAAGTCAATTTTTCTTACCACCCCAGAAGGGAGAAGGATCAAGTATGTATCCCGACATGTGCCAAAGAGGACTCAAGTAAATTGCTTAACAGGAGTTGAGCAGGAGGAAGTACCAGTGGTAAGGGATTTCCCTGAAGTATTTCTAGAAGAGTTGCCAGGCATGCCACCAGATAGAGATATTGAGTTTTTGATTGAGCTATTGCCAGGCACAGGGCCAATATCAAAGAGACCATACAGGATGCCTGCAAAGGATTTGGTGGAAATTAAGAAGCAGATTATGGAGTTACTGGATAAAGGATATATTCGCCCAAGTTCTTCGCCTTGGGGTTCGCCAGTACTTCTAGTGGAGAAGAAGGATGGGTCGTTAAGAATGGTTGTTGATTATCGAGGATTGAATGAAGTAACAATCAAGAACAAGTACCCACTACCGATGATCAATGATCTGTTTGATCGATTGCAAGGAGCTAAGGTATTTTCCAAGATCGATGTGCGATTAGGATACCACCAGTTGAAGATTCAAGAACATGATATTCCTAAGACAGCTTTTACCACCATGTATGGGCTGTACGAGTATACCGTTATGTCATTTGGCCTGACTAACGCACCTGCATATTTTATGAACATGATGAACAAAGTGTTTATTGAGTTCTTGGATAAGTTCATCATGGTGTTCATTGATGATATCCTGGTTTACTCGAAGAATGAAGAGGAGCATAAGGAACATTTGCGATTGGTACTTGAGAAGCTCAGAGAACATCAGTTGTATGCCAAGTTCAGCAAATGTGAGTTTTGGTTGAAGGAAGTAGGATTCCTCGGACACGTTATATCCGGAGAAGGAATAGCAGTTGATCCCACTAAAGTTGATACTGTGACCAAGTGGGAAGCACCAACCACGGTTGGAGAGATACGGAGTTTTCTTGGACTCGCAGGATACTACCGGAAATTTATTGAGAATTTCTCAAAGATTGCGAAGCCTATGACGGAATTGTTGAAGAAAGATACCAAGTTCATATGGACGGAGGAATGTGAGGCTAGTTTCCAGGAGTTGAAAAAACGTTTGGTTACTTCACCAGTGTTGATTTTGCCAGATCAGACCAAGAACTATGAGGTGTATTGCGACGCTTCACGTCGAGGACTTGGAGCAGTGGTTATGCAGGAAGGGAGAGTTGTTTCATATGCCTCAAGACAACTGAAACCTCGTGAGTTGAATTATGCTACGCATGATTTGGAATTAGCGGTCGTAGTGCATGCATTGAAAACATGGAGACATTTCCTCATTGGGAACCATTGTGAGGTGTACACGGACCATAAGAGTTTGAAATACATTTTCACACAGAAGGAGTTAAACCTCAGACAAAGGAGATGGTTGGAGCTCATCAAGGATTATGATATGAGATTGCATTACCACCCCGGAAAGGCTAATGTAGTAGCTGACGCATTAAGCCGTAAGAGCCATGTCAATACATTAATGACGGGAGAATACCAAGGGAGTTAGCAGAAAATCTTCGTGAACTATGTTTGGAAATAGTTCCGAGAGGCTATGTAGCAGCACTGGAAATTCAGTCAACTTTGATGGATAGAATCAGAGAAGCTCAATAGACTGACAAGGAGATTGCCACTATAAAGGAGAAAATAAGCGAAGGAAAGGCTAAAGGATTTTGTGAGGATGAGCACGACAACCTATGGTTTGAAGACCGTGTTTATGTGCCCAATGACCCGGAGATTAGGAAGCTAATTCTGCAAGAGGCACACGATTCACCATATTCGATTCACCCAGGAAATACCAAGATGTATTTGGATTTGAAAGATATTTTCTGGTGGACCGGAATGAAGAAGGATATTGCGGAGTATGTAGCAGTTTGTGATGTATGTCAGAGAGTAAAAGCTGAGCATCAGAAGCCAGCAGGATTGCTACAGCCATTGCCGATACCCGAATGGAAGTGGGATAAGTTAGGCATGGATTTTATCACGGGATTACCTAAGACTTGCTCAGGCTATGACTCGAGTTGGGTTGTAGTTGATCGATTGACGAAAGTAGGTCATTTCATCCCGGTAAAGACCACTTACACCAGTGCTAAGTTGGCAAAGATATACATGACCAGAATCGTATGTTTGCATGGAGTTCCGAGGAGTATCGTATCAGATAGAGGAACCCAGTTTACCTCAAAGTTCTAGAAGCAGTTGCACGAAACTTTGGGTACCAGGTTAGAATTCAGTACAACTTTTCATCCACAGACAGATGGACAGACCGAGAGAGTCAATCAGATTTTGGAGGATATGCTGAGAGCTTGTGCGCTAGATTACGGATCTAGTTGGGACGACAATTTGCCATATGCAGAGTTCTCTTACAATAACAGCTACCAAACCAGTTTAAAGATGGCCCCTTTCGAAGCTTTGTATGGAAGGAGGTGCAGGACACCGTTGTCATGGGACGAAGTTGGAGACCGCCAATTGTTTGGGCCTGATTTGATTAAAGAGTCTGAATAGAAGGTGAAATTGATTCTTGATAGGCTCAAGGTAGCTCAGTCCAGACAGAAGAGTTATGCAGATTCTAAACACAAGGAGACTGTTTACGAAGTTGGAGATGGAGCTTATCTTCGTGTATCCTCACTTCGGGGAACAAAGCGTTTTGGAGTTAAAGGAAAGTTAGCGCCACGATTTTTAGGACCATATCGAGTTTTGGAGCGTATGGGAGAAGTGGTCTACAAGTTGGAATTGCCCGAAGGATTGTTAGGAGTTCATGATGTGTTCCACGTTTCTTAGTTGAAGAAGTGTCACACGGAGATGGCTGACATACCCTTGAGAGACACAGTGCCATTGGAAACAATTCAGTTGGATAACGATTTGACCTATGAGGAGGAACCAATTAAGATTCTCGAGTTTGCCAGCCGAGTCACTCGCAGCAAGGTTATCAAGTTTTGCAAAGTTCAGTGGAGCCACCACACGGAGGATGAAGCCACGTGGGAGCGAGAGGAAGATTTGCCCAAGGACCACCCTCACCTATTTTCTAGCCAACCTGAATCTCGAGGGCGAGATTCACCTTAAGGGGGGTAGGTTTGTAACATCCCAAATTTTCAATTTGGAATGTTATACATAAGATCATCATTGCATATCATATTTTATTTTGCCTTTGGTTTGATCCTAGAAATTTCTACGCAACTCAAGGACCCACGGAGAGAGTTGGGAAATTCATTATTTTCATATTTGAGTTTTTCTCAAACTTTAAGAATAGGATCATTTGATTTTAATTATTTTATCATCAATTATTTCTATTACAAAAATATGAGAGAGGGAATAAAATGATTTTCCCAAAATAAAGAAATATTGAGGACTTAATGATAAAATCAAATAAGATTTTATTTCAGAGTTTTTCGTTATTTTATTTGAATTTAGGAAAAATGTGCGTTTTCAAAATTGCATTTAGGACCCAAATAAATGTTCACCTTGTGCGGCTTGATTTTAGAAGCCCGGGAAAATTTATTTCGGGATTTTTGGAGTCCGTTTAGTATTTCTTTTTATTTTTCTTTGATGCGTAAAAAAAACGAACCGACCTAACGGGTCGTGTCCGACCCGGACTCCTGGCCCGGCCGGCTTTATAAGCCGGGGGGGAAGGCCCAGCCGAAGCCTCAGCCCGCGCGCCCCCGAAACACTAGCGCCCCGCCGCCTCGAGCCCCGCGCCGCCCGCCGTCGCCGAAGCCGCCGCCCGCCGCCTCGCCGACCCGCCGCCCGAGGTCGCCTCAAAATCCGTGCCGCCGTTTTAAAAAAACCGTTCGGTTTTTCCGTCGGTTTTTCGTCGGTTTTTTTAGTTTCGGTTTTTTTAAATAGATCGGTTTTTCCGATTTATTTAATTAGCGAGCGTTCGTCCGTTCGTTCGTTCTAGCGAACGTTCGTCGTTTTTCTTTTTCTCGGGTTAAATCCGCGATTTTTTTGATCGCGATTTCTGATCCGATTTTCATTTTAGTATAACTTTTTGCTCGTTTATCGGAATCAGGCGATTCAAGCGCCTGGAGTTTCGTCTCGAAACCCTCTATCCGTTTAACCAATTTAAACAAGTTTTTGCTACTGTAAAATTTGACTTAGATCTAGATTAGTAGAACGAAGTTGTTTTCTTTCGCCGTTTGACTTTCGTTGCTTCGTTTGATTTGATTCTTTTTGCAAACCGGAGTTCTTAAGTTGAACCTTCTGGTTAGATCTCTTATTCGAGTTTTACCTGTGCATTAGATGAGTACTTATTGTGTGCTTGTTTGTTTGCATAGAGTACCCGGAGTGCGCCGCTTGTTACTTCGAATCGCTAGGTTTCGCGGATCATCAGCAAGGCAAGTAACACTTTGATCATACCTTTTCTACTACCCAATTTTTATTGCATTAGATCAATCCTCAAACATTGAATGATTAGGATCTAATTAAATTGTGGGATGGGAAGTAGATGAGGTAGTACCTATCACCTGTTACATTATCAAACCTTTGGGAGTTACTTCTACGTTTGCTTATTATGTCATGCTATGCTAGTAGACGTGGATTGGGTGAGTGATATCCATGACAGATGTGAGTTTGTGAATTAATGGTTTATCTAAGGTGGCAACTTAAACACACATCTGGGTGGATTGAGGCACCTGGGTAATCCAGGATTTGCCTGTTTTCTTTTGGACCGCCACCTAGGCTCAAAGGGATCATGAGATTATTCATACTGGAAACTTCCGTGTGCAGCCACAAGCTATTATGGGCTCTAGCATAGTTGACTAAGTCGTGCTAACTCTTACAGTGGTAGACTAACAGATGTAGGGGATTGTAGGTGGTACGGTCTACCCAATCGTAAGGTGCTAGCGCTTCTGAAAGACTATGTCTCGGTCATCCGTCTTCTCAAACACCATGTAGTGCGAGAAACCAAACGGAGGCGATCGAGTCTTGTGGGGAAAAGTGCGCAAACCTCTGCAGAGTGTATTAAACTAATCATGATTAGCCATGTCCCCGGTTATGGACATCTTGAGTATCTAGTACTTGGATTATCATGTGAATCTCAACATGTTACTCTAAATTAATTTTGCTGGGTTCTGTTAATGATGATGTTTAATTGGGATTGAGGATACTGTCAACCATTCTCAATGTTTAACAACTACCATGATAGTTAAATTAAATTTATTCATTTGCAGTAGGGAAAAATTGGCTTTACGCAAAACTGTAACCATAAAGCTTTCCACCAGCCAAATATGCATATAGTATAGCTGTTTCATTCCATTACTCTCTATGTGTTACCTTGCCAGCATATTCCATGTGCTGACCCGTTTCGGGCTGCAACGTTAATGTTGCAGACTTTTTAGACGATGATTAAGGAGTTTTAGGTCGTGGTTCTATACTCAGTGATGCCGTTGGAGTTGATGGACTCACTTATCTTCCAAGCCTTCCACTGTTATCGTTATTAGATGGCCTTAAGCCATATTTATTGTAATAAGTTCTCTATTGAGACACTCGATGTAATAAGTGTGTGATTGCTACTCTGTTATAAATCCTCCGAGTACTGTGTGGTGTCAGCATTACTGATCCAGGGATGACACCTGAGCACAGAGATCAGACTGTTTGATGTCTGGTCGCTACAAAAGAAATCTCCAACGATTTGTAACCTCCGAACAACTGACCGGCTCTCGCCACATCATGACAATCAGTTTTCGGCTTTCTCTACTGAGGTGCTCCTTTGGATAAACCAAGGAACAATGCAGTAGTTCTCCCTTTACTACCTTAGCCGATATAGAGGAACGTAAGGTAGCAAGCACAGGAGCCGGGCAACCCAACTATTGACCAAAGACATGATTCAGAGCCAATGCATATAATGCTAAATTCGGGGTGCCGAACTATACATATAAAAAGTGTTCGGACTTTTGTTGCCGTAATGTGGGGTGCTATGCAGCCCCTGGCAAACATCAAACGTACCAAAGTGTACGGGTGCTACCTGATAGGGTTATTCACAGGGGAGCTGAAAAAGAGAAAGAAAACAAAAAAGGTACAAAGGTAAAAAAATTGGGGTCTTAAAGCTCCAGCCGCGAACTATTCTCATTGTAATTTAGTTAGTACATCAAGGCGCATTGATACAGGTAGTGCGATATGCAACAGGCTATTTGACATGCCGAAACCAAGGGAGAGCTGCATGTGGGTCCGAAAAAATAGGTAGAGTTATCATTAACGGAATCACCTAAAATGTCCCCATATGTTTGCGTTTCTGGCTGTCTTGGTGTGTTTATCCTTCAAGAGGGCCGATGACCAGTCCACCAGATGGGGCCTGTGGAATTGAGACCTGCAAAGGAAACAAGTAAAAGTGAAAAAATGTGTGTATCCGATGTCGGTTGGGCCGTACTATGGACCACAAGCTAGCTATGTCTCCGTCGATGCCCATGGGATTTTGAGTGTGTAGTTATGTACGCGCGGCATGAATGCCGCCACTTTATCGGGACTGGGATGGAGGCCGGATTGCTAGTTGAGCTCCTGATGAGCCGAGCTCTCCTACTGCAGAGTAGTTCAGACCCTCTTAATGGAGTCCGCGGCCTCGACATCCGAATTAAGGTTCTGCTTGAGAAGGCCGCTCTGTACTTCTGCTGCTAAGGTAGCTGTGTGCTCTTCTGTACGGAGGGAGCATTCCGTATTTCTGTTGACCATTATGACACCACATGGACCGTGCATCTTGAGCTTGAGGTAAGCATAGCGTGGTACTGCGTCGAATTGAGCAAACACAGTTCGTCTGAGAAGTGCGTGATAGCCACTGCGGAAGGGGATGATATCGAAGATTAACTCCTCGCTTCGGAAGTTGTCCAGAGATCCGAAGACAACCTCTAGTGTGATTGAGCCTGTACATCGGGCTTCTACACCTGGTATGACTCCTTTGAAGGTAGTCCTGGTGGGCTTGATCCATAATGGATTAATCGTCATTTTTCGCGCTGTATCCTGATAGAGCAGATTGAGGTTGCTGCCTCCATCCATAAGGACACGAGTCAGGTGGAACCCATCAATTATTACGTCTAGAACCAGTGCGGCTGAACCACCATGACGGATACTGGTCGGATGATCCCGGCGATCAAAAGTGATCGGGCATGACGACTGTCGGTGTCAAAACCGGCGGATCTCGGGTAGGGGGTCCCGAACTATGCGTCTAGGCCGGATGGTAACAGGAGGCAAGGGACACGAAGTTTTACCCAGGTTCGGGCCCTCTTGATGGAGGTAAAACCCTACGTCCTGCTTGATTAATATTGATGATATGGGTAGTACAAGAGTAGATCTACCACAAGATCGGAGAGGCTAAACCCTAGAAGCTAGCCTATGGTATGATTGTTGTTCTGTATGTTGTCCTACGGACTAAAACCCTCCGGTTTATATAGACACCGGAGAGGGTTAGGGTTACACAAAGTCGGTTACAATGGTAGGAGATCTACATATCCGTATCGCCAAGCTTGCCTTCCACGCCAAGGAAAGTCCCTTCCGGACATGGGACGAAGTCTTCATTCTTGTATCTTCATAGCCCAGGAGTCTGGCTGAAGGTATAGTCCGGCCATCCGGACACCCCCTAATCCAGGACTCCCTCAGTATCCCCCGAACCAGGCTTCAATGACGATGAGTCCGGCGTGTAGATTGTCTTCGGCATTGCAAGGCGGGTTCTCCTCCAAATTCCGTGTACCTGTGGAATAAAGTCCGGTTTCTTGTAGCTGTTGCACTCCTTGGCTTCTACGCCCAATAATGGCCGTCTCCCACGTGTCAAACGAATATGAAAAGTTTGAGTGTTTTTACATCCACACCCTAGCCGTGTAAATGAGCCGCCCATTTAAGGGGACGAGGATTTAGATCCAAACCACACCTTCTCCCCTTCGTGAGTGTTCATCAGAGCGCATCCGACAAAGGTCCATACCGCCATGGCCAACCGTCGCAACTCCTCCTTTCGCCCTTCCAGCCCTCAGCCGAGATATTGGGAGAGATGATCCATCCCGCATAGCGAGCTAGTGACGCTCTAGACCAAGGGATTTCTCCCCCCGGCCTATATGGTCCCGGTTCGAGCCGGTCTTGCCATCTATAATGGCGGAGAGCTAGCGGAGAGTGCCCCCAATCCCTCCAAAGGAGAGC
Organism: Triticum aestivum; assembly: GCF_018294505.1. Lineage (NCBI taxonomy): Eukaryota > Viridiplantae > Streptophyta > Magnoliopsida > Poales > Poaceae > Triticum > Triticum aestivum. The sequence goes on from NC_057809.1 coordinate 281,461,961, forward strand.
GGGTATGCCTCATCCCTTATTTAATAAGAGGACTCGGATTTCCAATCCATCCATTTCTCCGGGGGCTCCTGGAGTTCTATGGCCTCCAGCTACACAATCTTACGCCCGCCTCCGTATTGCATATCGCGGGCTTCGTAGCCCTCTGCGAGCTGTTTCTGGGTGTTGAGGCTCATTTCGGGCTGTGGAAAGAGATATTCTGCCTTGTGCCCTGCTCTCATAAGGGGTCGATATATCAAGTGGGCGGAGCCGAAGTGTGGCGCATCGCCGGGACCGGATATCTATCCGGAACCCCAAAGAAGGCGTCCAAGGACTAGCCTTCGGAATGGTTTTACATAGAGGACGTCCCGCTGCCAGATCCTGTCCGGATCGGCCTCCCTGAGTTCGACCGTGCTCCACTAAAGAAGCGCCTAAGTTGGCGTCCACGGAGCCCTCATAGGGAAAGTGACAAGCATTTCCGTTACCTGATGAGCCGGATAAGATTGTTAGCTCATTCCGGACTGACCATGATCGGGGTCATGGCCGCTACAGTACAGAGGCCACCCCATGTGGGATTTCAACGGGGAGGACGATGCCACCCGCTACGTCCGTAAGGGACCGGATTCGGCTGCGGCCCTAACAAAGACCTTGACCGCTTTGTACAAGGGAGAAGAGGAGGAATTTCTCCGCGTCAACCCGCAGGGTGGATTCTCTATGTACAATCCCCCAAGCTGGGTAAGTGGTTTACTTGCCCATCCGTTTTATATTCCCATTTGTTAAATATTCAGCCTAACGACTTTAACGTAGGAACCGCGCCAGGGTGTTAAAGAAATAAACAACCCTCCTCCACAACCCGAGGACCCAGGACGGTCCCTCGACCCGGCCTCTCGAGAGGATCCGGACTTATCTATGGAGCTGATTGATGGAGTGTTCCATCAATTGAGCAAGGACAACGCCTTGGTGGCCATTACGACCGATTACCCAGGGATAATCATGGCCTCCCAGGTAACTAAGATCGAAGTCCCAGTACCCCGAATAGGGGTCCGCCCTCTCGTGTTTTCAGTTTCCTGATTACAACCGAGCTTTGCAGGGGAGGTTTTTGAGACGGGAGGCCGAACCTGCGGTGACAAGCCAACGAGGGGCCACAGGGCCCCATGGGCAGAAAAGAGGTGCAGTCTGGATCGAGACGTCAGTGCAAAGGTATGGCACGCCCCCTTATCCCAGGTGTTATACCTTCAAGGCATGTCAACACTCGTGCTCTCTTCAGGACAAAGAGACCTCACCGGACTATATCCGGAGAGGCTGCCAATCGCGCCTCCACCAGCCAGGCTCCAAAGCCTGGTCCGGAGGCGGAGGCGAACACAAGGCGTGCACCAGACGCTCCTCCGACGGAGGATGTGGACAGGTTGTCTGCCACCAACTCTGAGGTGGAGAGTGCCATGAACCACAGGCGTCGCCAGACAATTCTTCGCGATGCTTGTTTCTCCCGAGAGGTATTAGATGCCTTCAATTCGGGAGATGCGTACCTCCGTGCCGCTCAAAATGGTCTAGCCAGAGCCAAGGAGCAATATGTAAAAGACATACGAGTAAGAAAATTTTGGTAATTATATATATATATACCAGTAGCCCCCGAGACTTGAAACAGTTAGAATAACTGATTTAAGGATCATATGTTATGCAGGTTCTTACAGAAAAGAATTCCCTACTGTCCCAGGAGCTGGAAGAGTGCAAAGCCCAACTTGAGGCCGCACTAGCCGTTGCAGGGGAGCCCAAGGAGACCCCCTCTGGTAATATACACTTCGAAAGATAAGTATTTGGCGAAGCACGACATGGGTGCGAATCTGACAAATGAAATTGTAGATGGCACCAGATTGAGTCCAGAAAGGCAACAACTCCTACGCCAGCTGAAGGCTGGGGAGAAGGTGCTGACAAAGGTGAGGCGGGAGAAGAACGATCTACAAGATGCCAACACCAAGCTGGGCGTCGATCTGAAAGATGTTCGTGCCTAGCTGTCCGACTCTGTTAAGGAGAATCAGCGGCTTCGGCGCGGCATATTTAGTAAGTGCTTGAACGAACCTTTGAAAAAAAAGTTCGCGGGGAAGTCGACTAACAGAGTAATGTTTGTAGGTGTGCTAACAGGTCGTCCTGCAGAGGAGATGCCCGGTTCTATGGGTGACCTTCTTCTCGAGCTCTCGCAACTGCTCGAGCGAGTTCGGCAGGCAATGCAAGGCGTCGCCCAGGCCTTGTGGCCATCCATCTCCATGCCCGAAGGTCTTGGAGAGCTTGCGGAGAAGCTAAAGGGAGCACGGCGGCGCTTCCGATTGTGGAAGATATCGGCCTGCCGTCAAGGCGCTAGGGAGGCCTGGGCCATGGTGAAGACGCGGTACACAAAGGCTGACCCGAACCACATGGCCGAGGTCGGTCCTGTGGGGCCCGATGGGAAGGAGATCCCTATAAGCTTAGTATACGGCCAAGTAGAATTGGCCGCGAAGTATTCCCAGCAGGACTGTAAATTAGACAACCTGTTAGATGGTATTGAAGAGGAATACAATCAGTCAGAATGACTATGTAATTTAATTGACATTTATAATGCCTTCTAGCCGGATTGTAGATCGTTTGTCATGGCCGACCTTTTCGCTTCAGCCTCGGGACCTGACGGTCTGGACTGTGTCCGAATTCCCATGCGGTTATATAAGAACCGGGGAATGCATGGAGACCAGGCGTAGGGGTCATTAGTGCGTGAACAGACAAGTGCCCGACTAGTTATGTTATATTACATGGTTAGTAAGAAACATATTCCAGGGAGAATAGTTCCTTTAGGGGTTCCTTTCCCTGGGAGGCATGCCCTAAAGTGCATGCCCATTCTGCGAAAAAGACGCGGAAAAAAGCATCTGGGGGCGCATAAATAAATAAGTGAAAAAATCATCTTTTAGGTCACCGACCGAATATTCCCTTAAGAACGCTAGCTTTCGGCTTCACCCAGTCTGAGGTACACATCTGGCTGATCCGGTAGTAACAATCGTAGAGGTGCTCCCTTTACCACCTAGCCGAATAATCGGGAATGTAGGGGTAAGCATAGGAGCCAGGCAACCCAGCTTGGCCAAAACTTAAGTCATATCAATGCATATAATGGTGAAATAAAAGGTACATGCGGAAGTGTAACACATGTGTTGGGCATGAAGCCCGTATAAATAAGCTTCTGTTAAAAGAAGCCCCCAGGTTTAATGAGTGCGAATAGCACGTCATTTGATGAGCCTTTATAGGCTATAAGAGAAAGGAAGGGGAGAAGGAGAGAAATGTAAGACAGACAGTATATAAAAAAGGGACAAAGGAAGGAGACGAACACAGAGTCCGACGCTATGCATAGAATCTTCGGAGACGGGCTGCGTTCCATGGGTTCGGCTTGAGTCGGTTATCCGATGCGTCTCGCAGGCGGTATGCTCCACCAGTCAGGACTTGGTCAATTATGAAGGGACCTTCCCACTTGGGCTTGAGTTTGTCCTTTTTCTTGTCCGGCAGGCGTAGAACTAATTCGCCAACGTTGTAATTTTTGGCCCGTAGTTCTCTGCTTTGGTATCTTCGAGCCTGCTGTTGATAGAATGCGGAACGGGCTTTTGCCACGTCACGCTCCTCCTCCAATGCGTCCAAACTGTCCTGCCGATCGAGCTCGGCTTCTCTTTCTTCGTACATGCGCACTCGAGGTGAGTCATGAATTATGTCGCAAGGCAAAACTACCTCTGCGCCGTACACCATAAAGAATGGTGTGTATCCGGTGGTGCGATTCGACGTGGTCCGCAGCCCCCAGAGTACGGAGTCGAGCTCCTCTACCCAGTGCGTGTTTGATTCCTTGAGGGACCGCACTAATCTGGGTTTGATGCCACTCATGATAAGACCATTTGCACGTTCGACCTGGCCGTTAGTTTGTGGGTGATAGACGGAAGCATAATCGAGCTTGATGCCCATGTTTTTGCACCAGAGTTTTACCTCGTCGGCCGTAAAGTTCGTGCCGTTATCAGTGATGATGCTGTGGGGGACACCGTAACGGTGTACAACCCCAGATATAAAGTCTATCACCGGTCCGGATTCGGTCGTCTTAACAGGCTTGGCTTCTATCCATTTGGTGAACTTATTCCAGCATGACCAGTAAGTATTTTTGCTTGTGGGTTCCGCCTTTAAGGGGTCCAACCATGTCAAGCCCCCAGGCCGCGAAGGGCCAAGTTATGGGGATAGTTCGGAGGGCGGTGGGTGGCATATGGCTTTGGTTTGCAAAGAGCTGGCAACCGATGCATCGTTGGACTAAGTCCTGGGCGTCTGCCCGGGCCGTTGGCCAATAAAAGCCTGTACGGAAGGCCTTGCTTACAAGGGACCGAGCTGCAGCGTGATGACCACCGAATCCGGCATGAATTTCAGCCAGGAGGTTCCGCCCTTCCTCTTCGGAGATGCGCCTTTGAAGGACTCCGGTAGTGCTTTTCTTATAAAGCTCTCCCTCGTGGACTTTGTAGGCTTTGGATCGCCGCACTATGCAGCGTGCCTCATTTTGATCCTCGGGGAGTTCCTGCCTAGTAAGGTAGGCGAGGAATGGTTTTGTCCACGGGGCGATGACGGCCATTATTACATGGGCTGAAGGTGTTATTTCATTAGCAGAGCCTCCGATTGTGTCAAAATGTTCAGTGTCGGGCAGTGCGGTTGGGTCCGGGCTGTTATTGTTCGGCTCCCCTTCCCATACTATGGATGGCTTGAACAACCTTTCCAAGAAGATGTTGGGGGGGACTTGTTGACACCAGATTTTGGCACGGTCAAGAGTTTAAATAATATGGCTTCAAATGGAGAAGTGATCTACATAAAAAAGTTTCGTATTTTCGATATGAACATCTTTGAAGTTTAGTCCATCGCCATCCGATCTTATCTCGAAGGCCGAAGTTCTATTCGAAATACCAAGATTTTGTATTCAGAACACTATTCGGCTGATTACGCCTCCAAGACGACCTCAAATGAAAAAATGATCTACACGGGTTGTCTTCGTCTCGTCGAAATAATTGATTTTGATATAAAAGTCGTTCAAATCCGAGTTCGTATGCAAAAGTTAGAGCAATCGGAGTGCAGCCCTGTCACGAGGCGAGATGTGGCGCACCCCACCAGACACATGTCTGACGGGTAGCGCGAGGAGATAACCTGTGTTGCGAGACAGATTTGACCCTCAAGATGATCTCTGATCAAAAACCCTTCAACATTAAAGTTGTTCGTCTCGTCGAAACAGTCAAGATTGCTTTTGGGCTTGTTTTCATCCGAGATCGTTTACCACCGCAAAAAGTACCCGCAAGGTGCAGCCAGTTTAAACCGAACAGTTTTCGGAAGTTCGGATAAAACCAGTCCGAATTTGACTAGGGTTTTGGACGTGAATTAATGTAATTTTCTTGTAAGGAAAGCCTAAATAAATCTTTTGCTTGTACGGGAAGTCCAGCCGCCTCTTATATATGTTGGGGGTGACGGCCGATTGAAACAACACACAATCGCAAAAAACACATCTACTACTTTTTCATCTACGTTTTGTCCCTCCCTTGTTTTTGCTTCCTCGTTCTTCGTCGTTCTTCGTGTTGGAGAGCTGCGAATTCCGAGGCTCTAGGGGCGGTTGGACCGACCTAGGGCAGCCCATAGCCGCCACACTCCCCGACGGGGTCCCTCCCGGGAGTGTGGGGTTTCGGGTCCTCAAAAGCTCTCGCTGGTCGACTTGCGAATCGCGCTTCCGGTGAGACTCCTTCGACGTGAGCTGCGGTGCATCGCCCCCAGCGTCGAGGGTACACATGACGTGTTCGTGTGCGAACACACTTTTTGGCGACTCCGCTGGGGACGAAGATCAAACATCATCATCATCCATCATGTCTGACAACGATAAGATTCCCAAGCCCTCGGAAATCAACGCCGATAATATAATCAAGCCCAATTTTGAGGAGTTACCGGAGGAACATCGCCAAGCTTATGAGGAGTACAAGAAGGCGCGTGAAGAGAAGGAGATGCAGGAGTTCCTTGCTAAGTTCAAGAAGGATCGCCAAGGCAATATCACTCCGGTTGGAGAAATCAAGTTCCCTCCTCTTCATGATGAACAGGTTAAATCCTCTGTAAGTAATACCTTCTCTCCCGAGGTATGGGCTGAAATTGATAGTCGCATTACTGATAGCAATAATCTCTTATACCAAATTTTCTTGGAAATAGTAATGCTAAAAATAGTATGCCTCAATCATCTAGTGGTAATGTTGATGTGCCTGTTCCTGCAGAAATCCCTAGTCCAACTTTGCCTATTTCATTGGCGCCTCCCGTGCCGATGAATTTTTATCCTAACCCCACAAATCAAATTGTTGCTGCACCCATTAATCCTATCATGAGTATGCCAAGTTCGGTGGTGACGCCGAACCAAACCCTACCTACAAGAGCAAACACTATTAGATCACTGCCGAATTACAATTCGGCATACATGCCACAAATCACACCTGCAACTACTAACCCTACTCCTCCTATGCTACCACCACAAGCTTCATCGTCCACCGTGGATGACGG